>NW_008580148.1:1962792-1966085 GCF_000520115.1 Aphanomyces invadans
TCCCGCCAACGGTACCAGCTCCACCGAGAAGAGAGGACTTGCCACCAGTTGCAACAGAGCTTGCACCAGCAGTCAACGTGATGGCTCCGCCGTTGCCCACAACTCCATTGCCAACCGTTGCACTGATGTCGCCACCTGCTCCAGACGAGGTTGATGAACCGGTGGTAAGCTGAATGGCACCAGATGAACCACCCACAGCAGTGGTTGTTGAAAGAGCCATAGCACCAGATACTCCGTTGGTAGATGCCCCGCTTGTGAGGGAAATTAGTCCACCGGCAGCTGCAGTTCCGCTGGAGAGTGATATCATACCACCCGTGCCAGTGGATCCAGTGCCGACAGACAACCGAATGGCTCCGCTAGGACCATTGCTTGAAGTTCCTGAGTTGAGCTGGATGGTTCCACTGGAAATCCCATTTGCACTCGTCAATGACACAGCGCCCGTGGCTCCCAAGGTCGAGCTCGTTCCACTGGTGACTACGACGTTTCCACCAGCTCCAGTTGCGCCACTGCCGCCAGTTACCAGAACGTTCCCCCCAATGGTTTGTCCAGCGCCTCCAGTCAGCTCAACGATGCCGCCGACCGTGGTCCCTGCACCTCCCGCAATCGAACTTTTGCCTCCGACTTGATCAGCACTTGCTCCAGCTGTCAAAGCAATTGCACCTCCAACGCCAGTTGCAGCATTGCCAACGGTTGCGGCAATGCTGCCTCCAATACCGCCAGTAGCAGCCCCCGAAAAGAGACTGATGGCGCCCGAGTTGCCACCTGTGGACGCACTGGAGCTGATAGAAACACCGCCAGACACTCCAGCAGATGAGCCGCCACTTCGCAAGGTCAAAGCACCGCCAACTGCGCCGTTCCCGCTAGAAACTAGCAAGGTACCCCCAGTCGCAGACGTCGACGCACCAACAGCGATTTGTATGGCGCCACCTGGCCCAGTTGACCCAGTGCCAGACGTGAGAGAAATGGCACCAGATGTAACTCCAGCGGTTGTGGACAACTTGATGTCACCGCTGGGAGTTGTGGCAATCCCAACTCCACTTTCGACAATCACACTGCCACCGGTGTTTGTCGACGCACCACCTCCACTGATTTCGACGGTTCCTCCAACTTTGCCAACACCACCGGCAAGAGTCACTTTTCCGCCGGTTGCTGCTGAGCTAAGGCCAGCAGTCAGTGTGATTGCGCCGCCTGTGGTAGTGTCTCCGTCGCCAACGGACAAACTGATCGCCCCACCTTGACCACCGGTCGCAACACCAGTATTCAAGGACACAATGCCGGAGTTGCCGCCAGCTGAAAGGCTCGACTTGATAGACACAGCGCCAGAAGTGCCAGCAGACGAGCTGCCACTGATGACAGTCACAGCACCACCGTTGACGGCATTACCACTGGACAGACTAATGTCGCCACCCGTTCCCAATGTCCCAGCGCCAACTGATGCATGAATGCTACCGCCGGCACCGTTGGATGCAGGGCCAGAATTGAGCAAAATCATTCCACTTGTGGCGTCGGTAGCAGAACTCAACACAATATTGCCGCTCACATCTGGACCGGTTCCAACACCACTCAAAAGGACAACATTGCCGCCAACACCAGCAGTACCAGGCCCCCCAGTTAGCTCGACGTTTCCACCAATTGTGCCAGCACCACCAGTCACAGAAGTCTTACCACCTGCAGCAGCGCTGCTAGCTCCAGCAGTAAGCAATATCGCTCCGCCAGCACCAGACACACCGCTTCCAACAGTTGCGGAAATACCTCCTCCTGTTCCGCTCGACGTCGACGACCCCGAGTTGATCGACACAGCCCCAGAGTTGCCGCCCGTAGCTGCGCTGGACCCAATCGTGACGGTCCCTGATGCCCCCGCCGTGGAGGCACCACTAGTCAGCGAAACCGGACCCCCGACGACGCCGGCCCCGCTGTTGACGGCCACAGCACCCCCCGTGCCTGTCGTGCCTGCACCCACGGACAAGTTGATCGCGCCACCGGGGCCACCCGTGGCAGCACCAGTCCGGAGTTGGATCAGGCCACTCGTGCTGCCGCCTGCAGTGCTCACCGACACGGCTCCGCTCACGGACGAGGCAGCTCCCGCGCCGGACAAGAGGTTGATGTTGCCGCCGAGGGAGGTGGTCCCGGCGCCCCCCGTCACATCGACGCTCCCGCCAACGGTACCAGCTCCACCGAGAAGAGAGGACTTGCCACCAGTTGCAACAGAGCTTGCACCAGCAGTCAACGTGATGGCTCCGCCGTTGCCCACAACTCCATTGCCAACCGTTGCACTGATTGTTCCACCAGTGCCACCTGTGGCAGGGCCAGTCGAAATAGAGATAGCTCCAGATGACCCTCCAGTTGAAGAACCAGAACCAATGGACATTGCTCCAGAAGCGCCAGTGCTGGATGTCCCCGAGGTGACGGACACGGCACCTCCATTTGCACCGTTGCCGCTGCTGATTTGGATGGCGCCACCGGTTGCGCTAGCCGTGCCAACAGACAACCCAATCAAACCACTTGGCCCATTGCTGGATGCACCTGTGGAAAGTTGAATAGCACCGCTTGTCGAGCTTGCTGCAGAGCTCAGCGTGGCGCTTCCGCTAGTGAAACCAGTTGCTGCCACACCACTTGTAAACACGAGGTTGCCACCATTACTAGAAGACCCGACCCCGCCATTCAATTCGAGGCTGCCGCCAACTGTGCCACTGCCACTTGTCGCAGCCAGTTTGCCTCCAGTCGAGGAAGAGCTCAAGCCAGACACCAGGGTTAGGTCGCCGCCTGTACTGACACCGTTCCCAACTGACAATCGAATCCCACCAGAAGTGCCACCCGTCGCTGCTCCCGACGAGATGGCAACCAAACCAGAGGTACCACCAGTAGCAGCTCCACTAGCAACGATTGTCGCTCCAGAGTTTCCGGCAGTGGAAACTCCACTGGTCAATGACACAGACCCGCCAGCAACGCCCGATCCGCTGCTCAACGTCAGAGATCCACCAGTTCCAGTTGTACCAGAGCCAACCATTACGTCAATGTTTCCACCAGGACCTGCTGTGCCAGACCCAGTTAACAGCTGAATTGCGCCACTCGTGGCACCGTTTGGCGTGCTCAGGGCAATCGATCCGCTCGTAGCTGCTGCAACCCCAGCTCCACTCAGCAAGGTAATACTGCCTCCATTGCTAGACGAACCAGCACCACCATTGAAAGCAAGACCACCACCAATGGTGCCAGCACCACCGGTAATTGAAACACGACCGCCTGCTGCAGCAGAGCTAGCGCCGGCGGTGAACGTCACACCTCCACCAGCCCCG
>NW_008580148.1:1980096-1981779 GCF_000520115.1 Aphanomyces invadans
AGTGGCTGCTCCAGATAAAATCGATACTGAACCAGATGCACCAGCAGCGGCCGTTCCTGTCGATAGGGCCACACTGCCAGTCGTTGGGGCGTCGGCGCTAGCAGCGATCACATCGCCACTGGTACCAATGGCACTTGTGCCGCTTACAAGTGCGATTTTTCCACCAGCACCAGTGTTGAGAGCGTTTCCAGCGGCCAGGGCGATATCTCCTCCGGCTTCGGCCCCACTTCCACCGGTCAATCCAATTTTTGCACCGGCGGAAGAGCTCAACGAAGTGGCGCCAGCAGTCAATTGAACTTTGCCACCAACGTTTCCGTCACCACCGGCAATTGAGACCGCGCCCGCTTGGGCCAAGGTGCTTTTTCCACCAGAGACGAGGACATCCCCCGCCTTGGCGCCTGCAGTCAGATCGGAAGTTGAGATCGCAACATCCCCGCCATTGCCCGTGGTCGCCGCGCCCGTCTTGACTGAAATGCCTCCAACGTTAGCAGCAGCGTTGCTCGTGCCAGTTGCAATCGCAACACTGCCACTGTTCAGCCCAGCAGTGCCGGACTTCAACTCGACTGTCCCCGAGTGCGCTGCGTTTTGACCGGACGCAATAGAGATGGCCCCAGATGACGAATCGGCATGTGCACTGTTGCCCGTGCGAACTTGCAGGCCGCCACCATGCAGTTGTTGCGTCGCCGTTGTATCACCAGTTTGAAGCACAATGTTGCCCCCTTGTTTGGTAAGCTCGTCCGTTCCCGACGCCACGTGCACGTACGACGCAGCACGCACATTTAGGCCGTCAAACTCAGTAGTGATCGTGTTGGCACCTCCGAGAAGGGTCACCCCAATGGAGCCACCAGCGCCGCCCGTTCCTGCGCCAGTCCTCAACTGAATGGCTCCGCTGGTGCTACCGGGTGGTGTACCGACGGTGACTGCACCACTTCCGGACGTCGCAGCGCCAGCACCCGACAAAAGCGCAATTGTGCCTCCCACGGTACCCGAACCAGCACCACCCGTCAGCTCGATATTGCCGCCAACTGTGCCGAGGCCACCAGTGACCGAAGTCTTGCCGCCGGTGCTGACAGTGCTGGTGCCGGAGGTCAAAGCAATCGCACCGCCAATTCCAGTCGCACCATTGCCAACCGTCAAGGCAATGCCACCCCCGGTACCTCCAGTCGCTGCGCCAGTGGAAATTGCGATGGCTCCAGAATCGCCACCCGTGGATGTTGCCGTAGCTAGTGTCGTCGTTCCCGATGAACCACCTGTGGAAGTGCCACTCGATATTGCCACCGGGCCTCCAACAACACCTGCGCCACTCGTCGCCGTGATCGCACCGCCAGTTCCAGTGCTGCCAGCGCCAACAGACAGAACAATCGCGCCGCCAGGACCACCTGTGCCAGCTCCACTTCTCAGCTGAATGGAGCCGCTGGTCGTGCCCGGTGCAGTGCTGACGGTGACTCCGCCGCTTGTGGAGGACGCAGCAGCAGCTCCAGACGTCAACTGAATGCTGCCCCCGTAAGTCGCCGTTCCCGCGCCGCCAGTCAGTTCAACGTTGCCGCCTTCAGTGCCTGCGCCACCGACGAGGGAGCTTTTACCACCGGTTCCAACAGAGCTAGCGCCGGCGGTGAACGTCACACCTCCACCAGCCCCGACCACGCCGTTTCCGACTGTTCCCAGGATCGCCCCGCCGGTGCC
>NW_008580148.1:1996114-2012066 GCF_000520115.1 Aphanomyces invadans
CGCTGACCGTGCCAGGGACACGCACGGTCGCGGCCGCGTTGGCACTGGAGAAGTGCTGGATGCGTACAGCCGTATGGGTGCCAATGGTGTCTGTGGCGGCATCCGTCGATTGCAGCGTGGTGCCCAACGCATTGACCTGGACAAGAGGTGTGGTTTCTTCGTATGTCGAAAAAATGGCTCGTTTGACGAGAATCGTCTCGGCACCAGAGAGCGGGCGTTGAATGCCATGGTCCACCGTGATGGCCGACGATGTCACTGCAATCACGGTGCGCAGTTCGACTTGGTTGATCAAGACAACATCGCCAGCACGCACAACGCCACTACAGGTGGATGAGCGTCAGAACTGTGGACCTCCGGTGTGAATCTACCTGGCATCCTCAGCCGTCGGAATAACCACAGAGGAAACGGCGGCTCCTCCGCTGGCAACGGTGGTGCCTGCGTGAAACAGCGTGCTTGACGCAATCGACATGGATGCAGATCCAAATGTCGGATGGCTTTCCACCGTGACATCGCCGAGGAACCGATTGTCTAGAGTGTGAAATGAGACAGGTGAGGAACAATGGAGATCATAGCACATACCAAGAAGAAACGGGTCACTTGGTGGTGCTTGCTGAACAGTCAATCGTCGGTGCTTCTCCACGATTCCCTCTTCGACATCCCCTGCCACTTGAGACAACAAAGGGTCGCTCCGGGGTTCATACATAGCAGTGCCACCTGGAGAACACACCCTTCAGTCTTGGTCTTATTCATCGCAGCAATCACACGTACCAAAGTCTTGGCCCACAGTAATATGTACATGTTGTAGCAGAGAAGCACACGCGAGCAGTGCTGTGTATTGCAAGTGTCGTTACCACCACGACCGAGGACACGATAGCATCGTACCTCGGGTGAGCGTGAATGCATGCCGCACCATCTTTGGCACGACAAGAGTCTAGGAAGTGCTTGCTGATGGTTGGACGGACGCCGAGCGATGCTGTAACGCGCCGAAGTCCACGCCGATCGATCGTAGCGCTGGCAGCGCTTGCAAGATCTTTCTGAACGGACGCGGGTGTGCTCGCTCAAATATCGAAAGATTTGTAGAAGCGTACGATTTTTTTATCCAATCAAATCGCCAATTTGGCAATTTCTCGTTTTGATTGGTCCAATTTTTAAACCCTCCCATTCAACGTTCGACGTTCGAAACGCATGACAGATAGTTCCAGTGGGCGTTCCTTAATGTATGTATATTTAAGTACATTTAGCCAATCAGACCTGAAATTTTCGTATTGTATTTTTGTTGTTAGTAGTACTACGACGAATGCATTAATCCAGATACTTGGTTTCAAACGAGACGTCTGAAATGCGCAAAAAAACGACGAACGAGGAATGGAGCGCTTGGCGCAGTCGCACGCCCGACGACAGCACTGGCCCATCATGCCTGCGACAGGTCTGGAGCTGCAAACAATTGCTCCATTGAGAGAGGCGTGGCACCGACTCCTTGGTGAAAATGCCAAGACCTGGTGGACGAAGGCGCAACATGCGTACAGCGAACCACAGCGAGCTTATCACACACTGCTCCACCTTGCCACCATGTACGATTTGTATCACACACATCGCGACGCCTTGGCATTGGCGTCATGGCAGCGCGTGTTTGTCCTGGCTATCGTGTTTCATGACATTGTGTACGACCCGTTGTCTAAGACAAACGAGCTTGACAGCATCTCTTCGTTTCGAATGTTCGTCAGCGACGCCTGCCCTTCGATGGGCTCTGAAGAAATTGGTCTCGTGGAAGCCATGATCGAAGCGACAATTCGACATGAAATGCCCGCGTCGTGCAACTCAGATGCCGCTCGGCATGTGATCGGATCTTTTCTTGACCTGGACTTAGCGATTTTAAGCAGCACAAACGATGTGTACGACGAGTACACCAAGCAAATTCGGATGGAATACATTGCGTATAGCGAAGCTGAGTTTCAACAAGGTCGTGCCGCGGTCCTGAAGTCGTTCCTTCATCGCGACAACCTCTACTTCACTCGGCGATTCCAAGATGAGTGGACAGCGGCTGCACGGGCCAACATCGAGAGGGAACTGAAGAACCTGACGGGTTAAATACCATGTTTGGGCTGCGAGATAGAGGACCCATCATGCCTCTTCTGTCTCAACGTGTCGCCCAATGGCATGGGAAGCTTCATTGTGTACGCCTCCATTTTCTCGGGGTGGAAAGTTAATGAGCCCGCCTTAGTTTCTCGCTTCTTGGGCGATCGGATGGTCACTTCGTTCCGCTTGAGCAGAAACTGATGCTCTACATGTCGTAGATGAGGGGCATCACTGGCATATGTGATTGTACCGTACCCGCCATCAGTGCATTGTGTTGCAAAACGGAGCTATCACGCTCAATGTGTGAAAACCGAGGGTGCTCTTCGTGCACGCTTGACCCAAAACTCGTCTTCGGTCGTGTCGTCGCTTTTGATTTCCCCTCCCACATTTGGAGTTTGCTGCTGTCCACTCATGCGTCACCAGTATGTGTTGGAAGCCTTCAACCTACCCGTACGATCCCGGTCCGAGCGTGCGAGGGTCGTGGACATCAACGTCCTTGAATGGTACGTTCGCATCACGAGCCTGAGATAGATGTGAGAACGACATCACGCAGCCAAAGCGCCGCGATGTCGCCCCGTTTCCACGTTGCGCCTGAAGGAATGCACGACAGTTTCGCGATAACCTCTTGCATAGAATGCGTTTCAAATTATTATTTTATACAGGTATGGCTGACACGACTTCATGCAAATCCCAAATGTTGGCAACGTGGCTTCTCGTGGTGGCCGTCGGGTGGGCTGTCACGTACTCGGTGCTTTTCACAGCATCCCAGGGCAATGCCAACATTGACAGGAACACCTTGCACGTTCTGCCTGCATTTGTGTCGAAGGAATTCACGTGGCTGAATGAGTGGGTATTCCAACTCGGTCGTCGACATCCTATCGCCCTCAAGGCATGGTTCACTGCTGGAAGCGTTGTTGCCGCTATTCTTATGGTTGGTAGCTCGGCGTACGTCGTGTGGAACGCCATGGTGCTTGTCGCGCGACATATTGTGCAAGTCGACGTTGAGGCACCTCTCCCAACCACATCTGTGATGCTTCCTGGTGTGAACATGCCCCTCCATGCGATGTGGTATTTGTGGATAGCCATTTTCCTTGCCGCGTCTTTCGTACGTAACCATATGCGTTCGTGATGGGGTTTTCATCCCGTTGATGCTAGCACGAGTTTGGCCATGCGCTGGCAGCGGCACTCTGCGAGATTCGCATGGTGTCGGTTGGTGTGTTCTTAGCGGTTGTGTTTCCTGGCGCATACGTCCGTTTTGACAGCTACTACAACATCGGCGTGACGGACCAGATTAAGATTCAAAGCGCTGGCATTTGGCACAACGCGGTATCCTTCGTCCATCGATAATTTCATCCGTAAAATGCACGTGGACTGCAGGTGATGGCCCTCGTGTGCATGCTGCAGCTTTGGATTCTTCCGACGCTTCTGTCTCCTTGGTTTGCAACGCACCGAGGTCTTACTGTCACATCTATGCCCGAATTCTCCAACTTTGAAGGCCTTCTCGATATTGGTACGCATGGCCAAGCAGCATTACCTCAATGGAATCGTAGGCAACGTCATCGTGTCCATCGATCACGCTCCAACTCTGACACTGAGCGCATGGGAGAAGGAGCTTGCTGTCCTCGCACAAGTTGTCGACCAGCCCAACGCGACGTGGAAACAAGTCGGCTACTGCATTCCATTCCTTGAACTCTTACAACATGGCAACCGGGACGACTCGTCCTGTTGCCACGCAGACAACGGCAACACGGACAGCGCATTGCAATGCTTTGCCCATGGCGACGGCGACGAATCCACTGGAACGCCACCGCCGGCGCAAATGGTGTGCCTGGACGGAAATCGCGTCGGTCAAGTCTCCATCGCCCGATGCACACATGACCTTCCGTGCCATCAAGACGGCGTTGACAAGAGCTCTCATGTATGCGTGCTGCCAAAGATGCAGGACGGAACATCGTTGATCCGTATTGGTCTCCGGAGCAATCGCACCCTCGTCGTCCACGGATACCCCCCAGACCTCCATGCTGAATTGCACCTTTCACCCTACTCCCAGCTTGCCCCGGCAACGACGGGTACGTTCTGGTGGCTGTCATTGCCCACGTGGATCGAGCGATTTTGGCAGTTTGTCGGCAATGTGTCGGGAACGCTGGGGCTCTTTAATGCTCTGCCCATTCACCACTTCGATGGAAGCCACTTGTGTGCGAGTTATTTGCAGCTCCTGGTCGCAGACGAACCAACGAGGGCTCAAGCTCTAAGCACCATCCTCATCGCAGGAGACGTGCTCGTGGTCGTTGCTGGCGTGCTCTCGCTGTGGCCGCTGTAGTGTCCATGATTTGCAATCTCATTATTTAATGGCACAGAATCCTAAGTGTCCCGGTGGAGAAAGGGGGCTTTCCCACCCGTTTTGGACAGCAACCGCGTTTCTTCGATGATCAAATCGTGAGACAGCGCCTTGCACATGTCGTAGACGCACAGCGCCGCGATCGATGCACCTGTCAGCGCTTCCATTTCAACGCCCGTGCGACCCGTACATTTGACGGCGCATTGGATGTGGACTGTGCTGTCGTCGTCCTGAACGTGCAACGTCACTTTGCAGTCGTTCAGCGCCAAAGGGTGGCAAAACGGAATGAGATCGCTCGTCTTCTTTGCACCCATGACTCCTGCCAGAATAGCCGTCGTGAGCACAGGACCCTTCTTGCTCATGAGCTCTGCGTCGTGGCGGAGGGAGTCAAGGACTCCTGCAGGGAACCGAACAATACTGCGAGCCACAGCTGACCTTTCTGTGATGGCCTTCTCGGTAACGTCCACCATATTCGGCTGATTTTCTGGGTTCACATGCGTCAGTCCATGCTTGGCACGTCGTGGAATCGCAGCCCGACCAAGTTGCCGAAGTCGCAGCACAGGGGGGAGTGCCATGTTGGCTTTGCCTTCTGGAAGGAATCATCCGGATATTACACGGACACTCAACCTGGTTTCGACCAGTCATCACGCAGGGATTTCAGATTTCTACGATGAGCACACCAACGCCGCCTACCGCCGACGCATGCGCGGCATCTCCGTCGACGACTGGCGCGTCGAGCGGACCATTACCAACTACGCTGCTGGTCATTGGCATGGCTGGAAGCGGGAAGACAACTTTCATGCATCGTCTTGCAGCCCATGCTGCGGAAAAGCAAAAGGAAAGCCGACAATACGTTGTGAATTTGGATCCGGCCGTCAAGACGATTCCGTACGGCGCGCACATTGACATTCGCGACACGGTGGACTATAAGCAAGTGATGTCGGAGTATGGACTGGGTCCCAACGGCGCAATTATGACGTCGCTTAACTTGTTTGCTACGCGATTCGACCAAGTTGTGGAACTGATTCAAAAGCGCGCGCCAAACTTGGAGTACGACCGATGTTCTGTCCATATGCCCCTCAACTCATGTTTGCTTCTTTCGTAGTCATGTTATCGTGGACACACCAGGACAAATCGAAGCATTTACATGGTCTGCGTCTGGGGCCATCATCACAGAGTCACTTGCCACTACGTTCCCCACTGTTGTGGTGTACGTCGTCGACACGCCGCGCACGGTCAACCCGAACACATTCATGTCCAACATGCTGTACGCGTGTAGCATTCTGTACAAGGTGAAACTTCCATTCATTGTCGTGTTCAACAAGACGGACGTGGTGACGCACGACTTTGCGGTTGAATGGATGACCGACTTTGAGGCTTTTCAAGCTGCACTGGACTCGTCCCAAGAAGACACTTACATGAACACGCTGTCGAGATCATTGAGTCTCGTGCTCGAAGAGTTTTACCACAACCTGCGCCACGTGGGGGTGTCGGCCGCGACCGGTGCTGGGATCGATGAGTTTTACAAGGTTGTGGAAGCCGCGACGGCCGAGTACTACGACGAGTACTTGCCCGATCTGCAATTTCGAATCGAGCAGCAGAAACAAAAGAAGGACAAGCACCAAGTCGCCAACATGTCCAAGGTCATGCACGACATGCACTTGTCGGACGTGGCTCCACAAACGACGGACGCGACGCCCCCTCCTGCGCCGTCGACAGCGCCACCGACACACATACACGGCGAACGAACCGAGTTGTGAGAAGTCTTGAAACAAGAAAGATGAACCACCCACTGTCTCTTGATTTGCTCGATGTTTGAAATGAGGGACGGAAGCATGGAATTCACTTAAGGCTCAGCAGCGTTTTGACGGAGGAGGCGAGCCTTACACTTTCTTACGCTTGGGTGTTTCGCGACTCAAGTCAATTGTAGCATGCGCCGCAGTCCTTTTGGCAGGTACGGAGGTCTCGATGTCACCGACGATGGCCCAGTCCATGCCGTCATCGAACTCGTCGCGCGGTGGAGGTTTCTGCACATGACAAGATGGGTTGTGGAATTTTGGAAATGTCCACGTACCGACTGATTGAAATAGGGCGACTTTGCTTTGGACGATTTGACTTCTTTGGGGGGAGAAATCTCTTCGTTAGTTTGGTCCAAGTACCCAGCCGGCAACGGGGTCGGTTCAATGCCGTTCTAACGGTGTGTAAGTCGTCAGCACATCCACATCAACTGAGGAATACCTTGGTTAAATATGACTTGACAATTTCGATGATCGCTTCGCCCCACTTCTTCACACGAGTGCGGCCGACACCTTCGATGGCCATCAACTCGGCACACGTGATCGGAACAGCTTCGGAAATCGCGACAATTCCCGACGTCGGGAGAATGTGGTAAGGCATCACATCGAAATTGTCGCAGACGCTGGCGCGCCAGTCCATAAGCAACTGGTGCAACGCTTCCACGTGGTGCATGGACACCCTCGCCCCCATCGGTTTCGCCCGAGCGTGCGGCATGACCGGAAACATGTCAATCACGTCGTTGTCCTCTTCCGTGAGATGCACCACGTTGTGGTGGGTGGATTGCTTAGCCGGAGCTTTGGCTTTCTTCGACTTGCCGTTCTCCTTTTCCTTTCGAGCAGGAGCAGTAGACACAGGCGGTGCGGAAATCAGTTGCTGCCTCTTGGTCTTGCACACCAAAGCAACCGTCTCACCCTGAACCAGCTTTCGTCCTTGTGAACCAGCGACGAGCACGTTCGATGAAAAGCCCATCACGTTTTTCTTTTCCTACAATTAACTCGCCATCAATCAAGGAATTATGGAAGAAATTCGTACAATCTCGTCCAAGTACTGGCGCAAGATCATGTTGTAAATGATTCGCTCGACTTCGCTACGATCATACCGCCCTTTGCCCGCCCCAAATTCACTAAAGCCTTCCAGAAACGCCCGTCGCTTCTGCTGTTCTTTGCTAATTGTCCCCATAAACACGGCGGACGCTTGCACAACAGTCAGCGACTCGTTCTCGCTCGAACTTCGTTCGACTAATAAAACATTCAGGCGCACGTAGTTCCAACACTCGAGCTCGTTTTACCGATGTTGTAGATCTTCAAGCAGTCGGCAGTAACGTCCTTCTTCTCAAACTCAGCACCATTTGACCTCGCCTTGCAGTTGTCGCACGTTTGATGGCAGTTTTTGTTGGAAAAATGCTCGCCAAAGTACTCGAGGAGACTAGTTCGTCGGCACTCGACTTGGTTTTCGCAAAACTCGACCATGCGCCGCAGGTTTTGAAAGTGCACGGTCTGGTGTTGGAGGTTGTCGCGATCTTGAGCAATCAAATTCCGTCGACGCGACAAATCTTTAAACGAGTAGTAGAGCAAACACGTGGCGTGTTCCCCGTCACGACCGGCACGTCCCGACTCCTACGAAGCGTTTTTGTTTGCTGAGAATGGCATATTGGGGTGGCAAACCGCGATATCGTACTTGGTAATAGTGCGTGACTGACTGCGGAATCGTGTGATGAATTACATAGCGCACGTCGGGCTTGTTGATCCCCATACCAAACGCAACTGTGGCAACAATGAGCTTGATTTTGCCTTTGCTCCACTCGTGATGACGTTTCGATCGATCAACGGGATCAAGGCCAGCGTGATAGAACGAGATCTTCTTGGCCTTTGAGGTTCCCTCAAGGCCCAACGTCCGAATGATTTTGTCTGCTGTGTTTTCGCAATCCTTCTTGGATAAGCTGCGATGGAAAATGCATGAAAAAGTGTGATGGTGCAATTACGCATGTACCAGTAGATAATGCCCGATTGATCCATGCGATCTTTCACAAACGACACCAATTCGTCCATAAACTTTGGTCCTTTTCGTCGAACGTCGTAGGATAAATTCGGTCTAGTTGCCACAGTTGAGCTCTAATCGAATTCGACCTACGTACCGATTGAAGCTCGTCCGGGTCACAAATGGGTTGGAGAGACGCAAATTCTTCACAATGTCCGTTTCGGTTTGCGAGTTTGCAGTGGCGGTGAGAGCCATGATTGGAACCTATACAATAATACGCACAAGGGAGCTCTGGACTGTAAAACATGCTGAATACATACGTTAGGATATCGAATGCGCAGCGTGCCCAAGTTCATATAGTCTTTCCGAAAATCATGCCCCCACTGACTGATGCAGTGGGCTTCATCGACGACGAACCGAGCGAGGAGTTTTCTCGACGCCAGCGACTCGAACAACTTGCCAAGTTGGCCACTGGATGCAATCTTCTCCGGCGTGACGTACAACATCTTGATTGTGATGTTGTTGGAAAATAGCTGCGAGATGATCGGGCGTTGGACAGTTTCGTAGTCTTGGTCGCCATTCAAGAGCGCAACATTTACGTCGAGCGCCTGCAATTGCTGGGTCTGGTCTTCGATCAGCGACACCAGTGGTGATATCACAATGGACACCCCGTCATCTACGCACGCGGGAAGTTGGTAGCATAGACTCTTGCCTCCTCCCGTAGGCATCAAGACAAACACATCTTTTCCTGACAACGCTTCCTATTATACGCATGATTAAACAACAGTTGGAGGACATTTGGCGGCAACACGCTCGTCTGACGTACTTGAACAATTCGTTCTTGTCCTGGTCGATACGACGAATGACCAAACACGTCTCGGAGTAAGAACTTGGCGCGTTTCATCTTTTCCGCCAGCTGTGGACCCGTCGGTGGTGGGCAGTCGGTCGAGTGACCAGCATTCCAAGTCGATGCGGCGCTGGAATTTACCGACGAACTGCTGCTTCCGTCAACCCACGAATGGAATCCACATGACTCGCATCGATTGAACGCACGTCCTGCATTCTTCCCGTACGACACATTTTGTGTGCTAGTCACTTGTCCACAGGTGCATCGAACTTGGAAGTCGTTAGTCGGGCCCGTGGACGTTTGTGGTCCCACCCGTGAAGTGTCATGGCATCTTGTTGCAAATGAGGTCGAGGCGCTCACTGGTGCGTCGTCATGTGGCGTTTGAACGAAACTCTTGGGCGCTGTATTGTTCAAGGACGGTGCCATGGCTAGTGGAAGCGGCGCGATATTCCGAGCTTGCTTGAACAGTTGAATTTGGTGGGCAAGGGATTGCTCAAGCCGCGCTTTTTCTGCTTCGAGGGCGTCGGGGACGTCTCCAAAGAGGGATGCATCGTCCACTTCTTCCCGAACTTGTCGGAGTTTTCGACGAATTTCATTGATTGTATCTTGGATCTGACTTGAACTGGGCATGGCCTGTTCTTGGCTGTTCTTAGCACGAAGTTGGGCGATTTTAGTGGACAGCTCTGCTTCAAGCAACACCTTTTGCTCATCGAGTTCATCTGGAACAAAACCTTCCAACGCTGCATCGTCGCAAGCTTCGCGAACCTTGCGCAACTTGGAACGAATTTGTGCAATGCTCTCCTCAAGGGAAAGATGAGAGGACGATGTTCCCAACCTCGACGAGTTCGCCATGGTGTGATGATTCAGTGGTGCGACAGATGATGTAGATGTCGAAGGGGCAATTGGACGAGTGTGTTGAACTGGTGCTGCGTTGCTAGATAATTCGACGAATTGGTTACTCCTGGAATTGGAGCTATGGGTTGCCGAGGGTGGTGACGGCGTGATGGTATTCCGTGATAAGTCGACAACTGGGCTGCGTTTCTTCGACTTCGCTGTCGCCACCACCGCATCAATGTCCACGGAGCCCAATATGCTGTCGAATTCTTCGGTCAAGTCTTCATGGGTGTTCTGGATTGTTCAAAGTGTCGATAACGCCGCGATGATGGCAAAAGCTTACCGATTGGTGTCGACTCTGAAATGAATTCGATGGAACGGAGGATTCCGGGAGCGATGGAATTTGGACTTTTTTGTTGCGTTCAAGCACTCGAGCACTGATGGCCTTGAGGTCGATGTCGTCGGAAGGGTTCTGCATGGGAATGACAGTGCGAGGTGCGCTCGGGGCTCGGATCAGTGTCCGCAGCAAACTAAGAGCATCCCGTGCCTTTGTGTCCCTTGAATATGTGTTGGTTATTTCCTTCAACCTATGCATTGGTCGATGTCAATGTGGCAGGAACATGATGAGGCGGCGACGTACCCTCTATGCCGTCCTCGCATCTGCAGGTACCCCTCAATGTTCTTCTTATTCAAGGACCTTTGCAGCATCGCCGTTTTGTCTTGACCCTTGACGACGTTCAGTTGTTGCGCCAGGTTATTCTCCATTTTCAAGACCTTCGTATGTGCGCGGGCAGAGCGAACGACCTTGTGCTTCGCGCGCAGATTTCAAACCAGAGCACATTGTAGTCAATTCAATCATTTCATTTGAGGAAAAATTTTGCCTTTTTGTTGAAATTGTCCAACTACTGCACGTTGATTGGCTAGATTGATCATTTATCTCTCCGATTTTGAGTAGCATTCCCAGCTCTGATTGGATGACCCGACTTTTCTGGCGTATATTATACTCCGGTTTACAATCGGATCTCCCATCAACTTAAGTCTACGAGAAGCAAATTCGCGCGATCTCTCGGATGGCCGGCAAAGCGAAAGTGAAAATGGTGGTGCAACGGTCGCAAGGGGAAAGCTCGGCTGACCGTCGGAAGCAGGACAATCCCCACATCTCGACGGCTGTGCAAGTATTGGATGTCGTACGGGTTTGATGAACACGGTCTCATGCTTCGGGGGCTATTCGTGGGGCTTTCTTGTCCTGGCCCAAGGAACACGCTGTATTGCATCAGTTGAGTAATGGGTGGCCACACGACAGACTACAAATCGGGATGCATACGAGAGCCACTGGGTAAAAATAACTATATTGCCGGGCAATGGCATTTGAGCACATCTCCAGGTCGCGGTGCAGCATGCGCCACGCTACCCCACTCAATTTGGGCAGACGGGTCGCACACACTTGCGTTTTCAAGCCAAGTCTGTCCCTCTCGGGATTTGAGTCGAGGCTGTCATTCATGCGGTTCTCCGTGGATGTTCCGTGTGGCCAAAGGTTGGACATTTATTGCTTTCCCAGGAGTTCGACAATGTCGGCTTCAATGTCGAATGGCGCCGTCTGGGGGTTGTACCGCTGAAAGGGCAGGCCGTTGCGATCCACGAGAAATTTCGTAAAATTCCACTTGATGAAGTTGCCGAGTAAGCCCCCCAGGTTGTGCTTCAAATATTGGAACACGGGAATCGTGTTGCTTCCGTTGACGTCGCACTTGGCAAAAAACGGGAACGAGATTCCAAACGTCTTGACGAAGTCCATGATTTCTTCGTTCGTGCCAGGTTCCTGGCCTCCAAACTGATTGCACGGAAAGGCGAGGATTTGAAGCCCCTTGTCGCGGTATTTGGTGTCGAGTTCGGCGAGTTGAGTGTAGTTGAGTTGCGTCAAGCCTCACTGGGACGCAACGTTGACGACTAGACAGACGCGGCCGCGGTACGTCGCCATCGGCACGACGTTGCCTTGCATGTCAGTGGCAGCCAAGTCGAAGAACGACTTGGCTTGGGTGGGGTCGTCCGCCTTGGGCGATCCTTCACAGCCGGCCAAGGAGCTGAACGACCGGCTTAGCATGCTCGAGAACGACCACCCCTTGGTCTTCGGCGGGCTCGAACTTGCCATGGCGATTTTGGAAATGCAACTAACCGCCCGCAAAGCCATAGATAAACAACTGGCCCTGTTCACAGTTCGGTGGCCTTCGGGACGGTTTGGCGAGTGTGACATGATTGTTAAGTCATCATGGAGAAATAAAACCCACTAGCGCCATGACACGACGACGACGGCAAGCATGGGGATATTTCCATACTAAATTGAAGTCTTTCGGAATATCAGGATGTCAATGGAGTTGTTCACTGTCACATTGGGAATTCTCTTCACGTTGTAATATTAACTTCAATTTTGTATAAAATAGCCTCCGGCCTTGGCCTTGCCAAGTTGGCGTAAAAAACCGTTGTCCACCTGCGATGTGTTCGGGTTCTCGGTGGCGTGTCAGCACGTTGATGCAAGCAGCAGCAGAAGCAGCGCGCATAGGTTGTCCATGAAGACGAAGGTCATGTCATGGTCGAGCAGCACAACGAGGAGATACTAGGCAACGGCCCGCGCGCTCTCACACACACCTATTTTCCACATTAGTGCAGTTGGCTTTTTTCCTTGTGATTCGAATGAATGTAACAAAACTTCCTCACGTGCATCCAGGAGTTCTAGCCTTGGCAGGGCCGGTGCCCACCAGAACGAATAGAAGACATTCGAACGAACCGATGAGCGGATCGAACACGTCCTCCTACGACTGCGGACAATTCAATCGGTCGGACTGCATGAATTGCCACAAATTTTATTGCCCAGATCTTAGCCGTGATGGTTTCGGAGGTTCCAGAGTTTACCCGACAGACCCTTGTTGTTGAAAAAGTAGCGGGAACAGAAATTGTACTCGTCGTCGTCGTAGTTTTGAAGTCGCTGACAGCGACCAACGAGTTCGTTTGAAAAATACCTAAATGTCCGCCACCCTCGGTACTTCGTCGGAGTGTCTCTAGCCTGCTTGCTCCGTTGTGTTAACGGTGGCTGCTTCGCCATCGTCGTGGCAGCGGCAGGTGCGCGCGTTCTGCGGATAGTGAGCATTTGTAAACGTGGAATTTGTCGAGACGGTCTTGCTGTACAAGAAGCAGTACATCCAGCTCCAAGAAACGTGGAGTCCAATCGTGCATCGCGTTATGACCTCCCAGTGTCTACTTCACTGCACAATGCGCACACCCAGCATGGTTGATCTTGCACCGTACGAGACTTGACGTGGAGGGAGCACACAGAGTAATTGCATATTCCACACTTGTACCGCTTGCGAAACAAGTTGAAGACTCCGTGGCAGTCGCGGTGGGTGCAGTACCATTTGCTGCTACACGGTCGAACGAACACTCTTTCCTCTACAACTTCGTGCTCATCGTACACGAGCTGGACGCTGTCGAGCCGCATGACGCCTTTCTCCTAATACAACAGTAGGCTCAGTCATGCAATCTATTCGGACGCTTACCGATGATTTCGAGCACCGGTGATGTTCAAAGCAGTGTTGACGACAGTAGAAATATTCGCAGTCGAGGCATTGCTTCGTGGTGAAAAGGGGGACCATAGGAAACTTGTCGTTGCAATGGAGGCATATTTTTCCATACAAAACCATGGCGACGGCTTCAATGTCCGAGTAGATCCAAGTTGTAGCGAGTTCCAACGGTGTCTTCATCTGCAATGATCGAGGAAGCGCAATCGAGTTGCCGCCGCATGCATGAACGTCAGCGCCTTCGGCAAGCAACAGCCGAGCCAGGTCTGGTTGATTCCGTACAATGGCAAAATGCAGCGGTCGCAGGTCAAAGTCGTCGCATGCGTTCGGGTCGGCCATGCAATTCTACACCGTGTTGAGATTCGCTTCACAGCAAGAGACCCTATCTTACATGAATGGCAAAAGCTGCGACGTTGACGTGGCCATGCCACACAGCATAGTGGACAATCTGTCACAGTGGCGTTCGTGCGATTTGATCACATGGGCTGTTGCGTACCTCGTCGGCAATGACTTGGTGCGCCTCGACGTCGTCACCGTTTTCTGCTTTCCACCTCTCCCACACTGCCTCGTTCAATGTTCCGCGCTCACATGCTTGTGCAAGCATGGGACCAAGGGTTCGATGGCGAAGATACGGCCATGCGGCGAACGGCTTCGACGACCGCCGTGCCGTTTGCGCCAAGACGCCGCCCGGAGCATCGACATGAGGTGGAATTATCAGGGCATCCACCACCACTTGGTACGTATCTGCTTGCTTCACGATCGCCTTGAAATGATGCAGTAGGTCCTCAAACTGGAGGCCCATCAACTGCGCCTCCACGTTCTACCATGTGAGCTGGTGTAAGATGCGTTTCGCGATGGATATAGGTTCCGGACCTTCAGCACGGCCAGCCCCACACGAAACATGACATCTTCGACGCCGATTAGCATCATATCCAAGACAGCTCGGGTTAGGTCCAATTTGGACGAGCACGAAAACTACGATGACATCACTGCATTGGAAATATTGAATCATGCCACGTTCGCTGTACGATTGTGGTAAACCATTCGACGCCGTAGAGGTACACGCTGAAGCCGCACGCCTCCAGTCGGTTTGCGAGTTCTGGGAGGTAGAGGCTCAATTGGTATTGAAACTGTGCGAGGTATTCGTTGAGGAAGATGGACGAGTCCTTGAAGAACTGGACATGCCCATGAGAACTTGTGATATTGTCGTGTGGTCAAGGCACGGTCGGTACCTGGCTAAGATGTTTGTGCTTCAGCAGGTAGAGAAACACAATGTAGGCGTGCTCTTCCGAAAAACCTTGCACGAGAAATACCGCGGCAATGAAGTTCATGCCTTGGCAGTACCCGTCTTCGGCTTCCGAGATTGCGTTCAACACTCGGTGGAGCGCTGGTTGCATAGTCTGTGCATCGTACGGCAGCTCGAAGAGGACAAACGTTCGAGGGACGTCTCGAGCGACGTAGTCTGTATACTTGTTCTTTGGTGTGGCAATCTAGCGGTGCAAAACGTCACACGTTGTGCCTAGCATGGCCGAGAGAAAGTGCATACCTCCTTATAGACATGCTTATGTATCCTAACAAATGCGTCGGGGATTGACCACTTGTCGCCATTTACCTTGGTTTCCGCGAGCTTGATGATTTTATGCCTTTCGTCGTCATTGAGGAAGTTGACACGCCTGACCACGCCCCGCCAGAATTCGCCCCGACTGCTCATGACACAGCGCCGCTGGCCCGAATCAGTATGCCCCTGCTCTTAGACGGACCAATCGGAGAAGGAGTTCGGTTATTATCCGGATTTCGAGTGGTCAACGAGCAGATCGTCATGCACTACTCCAGCACGCCTTCGCGAATCGTGCGTTTTGGGCGGATCGAGCCACGCCAGAGGTGTGGTGTAACCGGGTTACACTATCCGGACACATCCGGATATTTCGACATCGACGTTCGCCAACACTCCTTGGCGAACTTGCCCACTTCAAGATTACTGCAGTTTGCAAGCCCCCTCAAATGACTGGCTCGCGTGCCTTAGCTGTAGCGTTAGATAGGATTAACGCTGCTAATTCATTCTCCACTTTACCAAGTCTGGCGCACCTTCCTCTGCGCCCGCTTATATGTGGGCCTGGCGGTGATGGCCCAAACTCATGAGGCTAGAAAGCTCTCTCTCGAGTGTCGTCACGTCAAGCCCGTGGGGTTTGAGCCTGTTGTTACATTCGAACTGGACGTTTCCTATACTTACAAGGCCGTCGTACAAGAAACTTTTTGGGCGCATTCAATCAACCATGAAGGTATGCTCCTCAATTGCTGGAATGGATTGCACAGCAAAACTCGAGGGCCTCGGCGAGGTGAGGGGGGAAGTCATTCTGCATGCGATAATGTTTTGTGGAAAATAGTGAGGTTTTGGTGCAATTCCAGTCCGCATCCAGTGCGGCGCCCCGCCGTATGTTGACAAAAGCAGAGTCCTCTTGCAAAAATTTATTGTGGAAACTCTCAAATATAATCGTTTGTCTGCCAAACCAGCCAAAT
>NW_008580148.1:2041708-2052749 GCF_000520115.1 Aphanomyces invadans
TACCTCGATGTTTTGTCTTCTCGGGGATGTTTTTTAAAAATATATAAATATCAATAGGAGTGTGAAGGACTTAGACTTGCGCAGTAGAAGGAAGGCAAGGACGATGAATAGGTCGAATGCGGCCATGGTCGCGCAGCTAGGAACTGCGCGGTGTCGGCGGATCTCAGGATTCCCCTAACACTTTCAGTCGGTGGTGGTCGACAACAACGTCTGCACGAATGCCATCATCCACACTGTGGCTGTCCCCGAACCTGTACCCCGCCCTCAAGTACGTTTGTCGTGGAGTCGTCCCATCATGGCTGCTCGAATCTGCACCGACGCGGCCGCAACATCCAGTTCTCGTCCGATGCGGCATGGCGGTGTCGGCCAGTCCGCATACAGTCCGCTTAATCTTTAACGCCTGATGCCTCATTCATGCAAAGGTGAACGCCCACCCTTTGCGCTTCCAGTCACCCCACACGTTCACACTGAAGAACGGATCCGATGCAACCTTCTCCCACCCGACCAAGTTGTTGCCAATCCTTGGACTCGGCAACCGAGCTCAGCGTGTTGTGATCGCAACCGACGTGCATTGTACTCGTACTACGTTGGAAATTCTTGTCGATCGCTCGTGTTCACATTCGGCACGGTGCTGCTGCTCCTCGTCCCAAACGACATTGGGCACCAGAACGCGGCGACTCTTCCCATGATGCAAGCCCAAGTAGCGCGCGACCTCGTCGGCGGTGTTGTGTCCATATGAGAGTATGCGTACGATGTGCATAAGTCGGCGAAGTCTTGTTGGCGGAACTTGAGGCAGTGCGACACACTCGCGTTCATGGTCGCGATAGGCAACCACGAAGTCGAGATACACTACAGCCACAACATGAACCGGTTCCAGCTCATGCCAGCGATTGCGGGAGACTAGCCCGATCAATCTCACGTGCTAAACAACGGGGTATACGCTGGTAACGTTAGGCTCGTTTGCTTTGTTGTCGTTTGCACAGAAGTCTACGTCAAGACGAACTTGAAGGGCCACGAGTTTGTCATCAGGCAACTCGAATGACTGCAAGAGGACTTGGTTATCGCCAGCGCGAAACGAACGCTTACGCCGAGGAGCAATGTGGTCGTCCACCGTCCGCTGACTTGTACCAGCGACGGAAACTGCGATGCACCTGCCAATCTCCTCAGATATACGTTTAAAGATCTGAACTACGACATGGACGTTGATCTGTACTTGTGCGGTCACCTGCACAACATCGAGCGGATGTGCGACGTTTACCTTGGGACATCACAGAATCAATCCTCGTACGTCCATGCAAGCGTTGACGCGGCAGCTTAACGTGTTCCCCGTGCGGAAACCATTCGACCGGCCGCCAAAAGCGCACGCAGCATTTCGCAACACGACCTTTGGCCTCAGTCGTCTCGTTGTACACAGCGCCATGCACGTTCAATGGCAACAGGTCGAGTGCGACCCGGTGAACGCTGCTGCATACGTGGTCAATGGCCACGTCGTCGACGGCATCTGGCTCGTACACAAACGGCACGGGAGCTTACGACCGCTCCACCTTAACCGAATCAACCTATTTTCCATGCATGATGGGATCTCCACGTGCCTCGTCGCCGCTGCCGCCGCCAGAAGATCCGACCCCCCTCCGATCGCTCCTGTTCCACGAATTTGATTGGTCGGGACGATACTATAAAACCCACCAATCGGGTGCTCCCAGTTGGTCATATTGGGCAGCAACACGCAATAATGGAGCGCTACCAGAAGCTCGAGAAGGTCGGCGAGGGCACGTATGGCGTCGTGTACAAGGCGAAGGACCGAGTGACGGGCGAAGTGATCGCGCTCAAGAAAATCCGCCTGGAAGCTGAAGACGAAGGGATCCCGAGCACGGCGATCCGGGAAATTTCGTTGCTGAAAGAGCTCCAACATTGCAACATTGTGCGGTTGTACAACATTGTGCACACAGAGCGGAAGCTCACGCTCGTGTTCGAGTACCTCGATCAAGACTTGAAGAAGTACTTGGACGTGTGCGAGAGAGGTCTTGAGAAGCCCATCCTCAAATCGTTTCTCTACCAACTGCTCCGCGGCATCGCATACTGCCACCAACACCGCGTCCTGCATCGGTATATTTCCGACTTTATCACCGATCTTGATGTGACCTCTTCATGTAGCGACCTCAAGCCGCAGAATCTCTTGATCAACCGGGAAGGAGAACTCAAGCTGGCCGATTTTGGCCTCGCGCGGGCCTTTGGGATTCCCGTGCGAAGCTATACCCATGAAGTAGTGACGCTGTGGTACCGGTCCCCCGACGTCCTCATGGGCTCGCGGTAGGTGTTTTGCATCATCTGATTGAATCAAGCATATATCAAATTGCACGTAGAAAGTACTCGACCCCTGTCGACATTTGGAGCATTGGGTGCATATTCGCCGAAATGTCCAACGGCGGGCCGCTCTTTGCTGGCACATCCGAAGCCGATCAGCTCGACCGCATCTTTCGCTTGCTTGGTACTCCATCGCTGGACATCTACCCGGGCTTGGTCGATTTGCCAGAATATAAGGTTGGTTCTCCCCCATCAACCCGAATGCAACTAGCTAACGCGCCGTGACCAGCCCGACTTTCCAGTGTACCCATCGCCGGCGTCGCTGGCGCACCTGGTGCCGACCTTGGACGACGACGGTCTGGACTTGTTTCAGCAAATGCTCCAGTACGACCCCGCCAAGCGCATCACGGCCGCCGATGCCCTCAAGCATCCGTATTTCACCGACCTGCCCCTGTCCCATCACCACGCTACCTAGGACGTTTTGTAATGATTGTGTGTGTGTGTTACCCGAGTGCTGTTGTCGGAAAAGCGGAGGAGAATATCTAGTCAAGATGACTATGGACGAAACGAACGAAACGAAATTTTCCTTCGAGAGCGCTCTACTGGGGCGTTGTCGCCGTGAGTTGGGAGCGCAACGCGTGGAGCGTCGCGATGCTTTCCGTCAAGCTCGCGATTTCGACAACCGCGGCCTCGATGCGCTCAGCGTCCTGCGCTTGGATTTCGTCGGGCACGCGGGTCGTGTACAGCGCGTCGGTCACCTTGGCGTGGAGTCCGGCCTGGGTCTTTTCCGCCTTGGCCAGACGCTTGGACAACCGAGCCAGCTCCGCCTCGACGCGCTCCGAAGTGTTGGCAGTTGCGCGCAAGGGCATCCACACTAGCACATACTTGTTCATGAGCCGTACTCGACATTGCCACCTTGCAAACACACCTTGGCAGGATGTCGAAATCGACTGGGACAGGTATGCGCCGTCGGATGGCGCGGTCGCGACCAAGTGGACGCCAGTGCGGCATTGCGAGCGTACGTCCTATAGTTTAACAAAACGAGAGTGAGAAGAACCACGCAGTCCGACTCACCGCCATGTTGCGCTGAAGGAGAGCGGTCAGAGCCACGTCTGTGCATTGAATTGTCAAATTCGAATCATCGGGCCCGTTGCTAGCGAGAGCATGTCAGCGGTCGAAAGAGCCAAAATCGAAAGGCGTACTCGTCATGGTCGGGCACGAGGGTCTTTCGGGTGTGTTTGAGGGACCGCATGGCGTGCATGACATCGAGCACAGCCTACAATCAAGCCATCGCGATGAATCCCTTCTGCATGTCACGTATCGTCGAAGAGGCTGCAAAATCGAGCAACACCGTTTCGCACGCATCCATGATCAAGTCTGCCCGCTCATGCAGCTCGGTAACTACCTGCATGCTCTCTTCAGCATCGAGATCTCGCCAAGCAGCCGCATCTTCCTTGGACGGAAACGAGGCCATCGCCAGCGATTCCGCGCGGCCATCCGCCGCCGTCAAGCGCTGCCTACAGCACCATCGAAGCAGTTCAGGACGTTCGCCCAAGGGGCCATGGGCGAACGAACCACAGCTCTTCTGTGACGAAAGGCATGAAGGGATGCAAGAGTCGGACGGACGTATCCAAGCAGTGGCGCAACGTGGCTTGCGCGCTTTCCCGCCGCTCGTTGGAAGCGCCGCCGTCCGCATCATCCGCCTGTCAAATCGAAATTTTCGTTGGGCACGCATATTCAGCAAGTTCGGGCGCCGACTACCGTCGCAGTGTACAAGACGGGCTTGGAAAATTCAATGTAAACATCGCACAGGTCCTGCAAAAAGAATCGCTGGGCTGCTGTCGCGCTGGCCGCTAGTCGGAACGATTGAAACCCGTCATGCGACTTGGCCACGGCGTCGGCCTGCATGCAAACGCCACGTCTGTTAGGACGATTCATGTCGTGGAGACCAAATGTACCATGCGGCTGAGAATCCACCGGTCGGCCAGACCCATGTGTGGACGGTGAACATCCAAGGTTGGTGCATCACCGGCAGACGGAGGAAGGAGCGGCAACGCGTAACGAAACGCGTTCCACATTTTATTGCAAAAGTGACGTGAGGCCACAACGCGCTGCAAGTCCATGTTGATTTGCCGTCCTAATCCACGGCCGTCGGTCACGCCACCAAGACAGTGGAATGGATGGCTTGGAAGAGGGAGTCGGCCTCGTTTCTACCTTGAGCCAAGTACAGCGATAGCGTGAGGCGCAGGGCGTCGGTACCGCAGCGCGGAATCCCCGACGGAAACTCTTTTTTCAGGTCTTTCTCGGCGCGAACGAGCTCCTTCGGGTCCAAATTACCTTGCTACGGGCACAAAGTTGAATCGACAATGCATGTGATGGATGCATATTGGGTGACTTGTACTTGGAGGTCATGGAGGAGGGTGGGGAGGTCAATCCCTGCAATGACATGCAGCGGATCGATGACGTTGCCCAGGCTCTTCGACATCTTCCGACCGCTCTTGTCCCGCACCATGGGGTGCAGCCACACCTTGTCGAACGGCTGGCGGCCACTCAACTACACGATGTCGTTCAAAGTGGGACGGAATCCTGCGATGACACGCCATACCTCGTGACACAGCATACTCATGCGCGCCACCCAAAAGAACAAAATGTCGGCACCAGTCTCCATCACGTTCAACGGGTACATGGATTGGATAGCTTCGGGAACGTTGTCGTCGGTCGGCCATTCCTGTGCATGGGATCACGCACCCACAAACACATTGCGTTCGGCAGCCGTACCAGAGCCGAGAGCGGCAGGAGCGCGGCGCTGAACCACGTGTCCAACACGTCTTCGTCTTGTTTGAGCGTCATGGCAGGTTGGTCTCCAAACTTTTCAATGGCGAGCCGACGCGCCTCCACTTCGTCCCTCGCGACGACCCATCGCTCGTTCGTCAACGCGTCGTCGCCGCCGTCGTCGCTTCCGTGCCAATGCACACGATATGCAGGGATGCGATGTCCCCACCAAAGTTGCCGCGACACACACCAGTCCTGCACGTTGTCCAAAAAGTGAAACCACGTGCGCTGCTGCTGGACAGGCTCCAGCGCCATGCTGCTGTTTCGTACTGCCTACACAACTCTCGTCGACTACCGAGTCGCTTAGCTAGCATACCTTGGCGGAAGCGGCGGCCATGTTGGTGCAATTCACAAACCACTGCGGCAACAGCGTCGGTTCGACGACATTGCCGGATCGCGAGCAAAGTGACACGGATGTGGGGTGGTCCAGCTGTTGAATGTGAGACTGGGTGGCGTGCAGGCACTCTACACACTCACCTTTTCGACGTACAGCTCCAGCTCGTGCAACTTGGCCACCATGGCGGCACGAGCGTCGAATCGATCCAAGCCGTGGAAATCAGGAACGTGGGGCGTGACCATCTTGGCCTGTTTGTCCATCACGACAACGTGCGGAAGGTTGTGGCGCTGCGCACAAGCCCAATCGTTGGCGTCATGGGCCGGCGTGATCTTGACAACACCTGTTCCCAAGGCTGGGTCGACCAGGACGCCGTCGAGAACGATGGGCAGCCGTTCATTTGTGAACGGGTGGACGACGTGCTTCCCATGCAAATGGAAGTACCGCGGGTCATCTGGGTGAATTGCCAGCGCGACATCGCCCAGGATGGTCTCTGGTCGTGTTGTGTCGACTTCGACAAACTCGGCCGTGGCCCCGTCCACCTAGACCAGGCAGCAATGAGACATCCACCGTGTTTGATGAGAGATGTTTTACTTTGTACTTGAACCGATGCATGACGCCAAACTCGACCGGCTTGGCATGGCCTGGAATCGGCAACAGTGTTCGCTTCGTCAACGGCACTGTGTCCACTTCGATGTCGGAGATGGCTGTTTGGAGCGTCGGGCACCTGGACACCGTCACACATGCGCTGGCTCATTAAGAATGTCGTACCAATTCACCATGCGCCGATGGCGGTACACGAGTCCTTTCGCATGCAGGCGACAGAACGCGTCGACGACTGCTGTAGATCTGGCACACATCGCATGTCGTGAATAATCCAACGATGCAAAGGATCACCTTACCGCTTCTCGTCTAGCGTGAAAAACGTGTGGTCCTTGTTTAACAGAGCCCCCAAGCGCTCTAGCTGGTTCAAGATGCGGCTACCGTACGTTGCGTTCCAAGCGTGCACGTGGTCTAGAAATCCAGTGAGACCACGTCACAAGGGGGCGGTGCACCAAGAAATGCAGTGCGGCCAACGTCGTGGCGCGTCAATTTTTGCTCCTTCCACAGCTGCTTCTCCACGACACTTTGCGTCGCGATACCGGCGTGGTCGAGGCCAGGAATCCAAAGCACCTCGTGTCCTGTCATGCGATGGTACCGTGCCAGCGCATCCTGGATCGTTACAGTCAACGCGTGTCCGATGTGCAGTGCGCCCGTGATGTTGGGCGGCGGCAGTAACATCGTAAAGCGCGGCGCATTCGCGTTCTTGTGTTTGGCGTTGACGAGCTGGGTTTCCCAGAACGCTTGCCATCCGTTTTCGACTGCCTGTGGATCATACGTGGACGCCATGGGGTCCACATGCACGCGCTGCTTGATGTTATCGGGCAATGACGACAAACTGCGGGAGGTTTGCATGAACTGGCGGCCCTTGGCACGCCTCGCCGCGTGCCATGCTCGCATCAGCATTTTCCGCCAAGCGATCACTTTGTCCAGGAATGGCAAAATCCAAGCGATCCCATTGGCCCAAGACCAGCCAATCAAACACGAGGACAGCTCATTTGATCGAGGAAACACAATCTCCGAAGCGGCCGCCGTCGCAGGGGACGGAGATTGACCACCATGTAGCGCTGTGCTCGCGACATGCCACCGGTGCTGGGTGTGCTAAGTGCTTTAAGGTATGAGCGTGCATGTCCCATACCAACTCGACAACTCGGTCCATCGATCGTGGTGACAAGGGAGGTATCGACAAGGTCACTACCTCGGTTGACTTCCATCTCACGTCATCGGAGTTCGAGCAATGGACTGTATGCTCCCGCGCGTCGAAGTTCATGGACAGTCCAAACGGGGTGGTGTAGGTGGGAACGCGGTATGCAACAGCCAAGCGCCGTTTCAGAAACGCTTCAGTTGGAGTAGAGGGTGGCGAAATCGCCTGCCAGGATGGAGCAGCTCGAGCAGCCCGGAGGATTCAATGTTGTGAGCGCTCCGGACAAGAAAACCCGCGAGCATCAAGCAATGGAGCTGTACCAAAAGGTACATGACGACATGATCTCGCTTTTAGCACGACCAACTAATGTCGTCTGCAGGGGGTCGAAATCGCCCATGGGTCGACGTCCACCGACGACAACCTGCGCGCGATCGAATTCTTCAGCATGGCGATATCGATTCGGCCTAACCACGCGCGCTACTTCCTCGCTCGGTACTACCCTGCAGTTGCACATGTACTGGGCAATTTCTCATGGATCAAAACTATTCCATGCCTCCAGTGGCAACAGCCTCAGAGCAATCAACGAGCACGAAAGCGCCATCCACGACTTCGACATGGCTATTGAGCTAGACAGCTCGTGCGCGTCGTACTACGCGACGCGGGGCTTGTGCCACCGAAAGGTAGGATCGGACCGCACAATTGCATGACACATTTCGTTGGCGGCAGCTCGGCAAGGCTGCCGATGCCCTTATCGACTTCACTCTCGCCATCGAACTTGATGCAAAAAAGGTGGAGATATTTCACGTGTAAAACGTGAATTCGTTGGTCCAATGCCAATGCAGGGCAATCACTACTTCAATCGAGCACTTGTGTTGTACGACGCTGGTTACTACGCCGATGCCATTGTCGACTTCACGAAATCCCTCGAAGATGCATCAGGAAGTGCCACCGGAGCCGGTCGAACCGAATTCCGCGCGCTGCATAGCCGTAGCAACTGCCACCGCCGCATGGGCAATTTCCGTACGTCGTACATGCACGCGTAATTGCCCCTCATGTATCTCCAGAGATGTGCGTGGATGACATGCTGCAAGCCATTAAGTTGGAGCCGAGAAACCCCGTGGGGTACAATGCGCTGGCGCAGTGCTACATGGAGGTACCGTTAGCTGACTTGAGGCGAAATTTCACAGGGCAACATCGCGTTTGTCCAGTTTGGCGACGTCGACAGCGCGATCAAGCATTTTACGGCGGCCATCAATCTACAGGATACCGTCCCCGCCTACCTGAACAACCGTGGCCAAGCCCTCTTTCGCCAGGTAAAGTCTCTCGTGGTCTGACTTTTATGACGTGCCAACGTCCCAGGGCCACGAGTCGTTCCGTGCGGCATTGATCGACTTCAACGCGGCTGTCAAACTGGACGGGAAAGATGCCCAGGCTTACTACAACCGTGGCCTGGCGCGGCTCGCCATTGCCTTTGTTGATATTGAAAAACGGGATCAAATCGAGTGGACCCAGGAAGCGAAGGACGTCATGGTCGATGTCGAGGACTCGGACGATGAATCGAATTCCAACCCTGCCACACGGTGCGTAGGATTCCAACCGTGTTGCGGTAACTCCATCGCGGCGGTGTTGTGGTTTGTGTCGACGGCATGGTCACCATGGGGGTGTGCAGGACTGCGACTCCATTGACTCGCACACCCTCGGTCACCATCAAGCCCGCTCCAGTTGCGACTCTACATCCCTCGAAAGACGGGAACGATCCGAATCTCCATGACAACGCTGAGAACGCCGGCAATTCCACAGCGAGTACGGGCATCATGAGTGTCGACGAGCAACTCGAGGCGGCGATTGCCGATTTCGACATGGCGTGCTCCCTCGACCCCGAAAGCACGCGGTATTTGTACGGCAAGGCGATGGTGGTTCACCTGACGACACGCGACAACGAGGCAGAGGGAGCCAGCGACACACTCGCCGTGCTGCAACTGGCGCTCGACGTCGACTCCCACCACGTAAAACAGTATTGATGTCAGCCCTTGGCTGACAGGGACGATTTATTCGTCAATCCCTAGGTGGCGTCGAGGTTCCATCGCGGGTTGCTCTTCCACGTGCAAAAACAATACGACAAAGCTGTCGACGAATTCACGACCGTGATCACCGAGATCCCGACCGAACCGAGGTTTCTGGAAGCTCGGGGCCTCGTCTTCCAAGAAATTCATCTCCACGACCTTGCAGTTGAGGTATGCTCCAGGCAACATTCAAGAACGTGGCCAGTAAAGGCACCGCTCGTTGTGCAGACGAGCTGAGACGTGTCGTGCTAGGATTTTACCAGCGCTATGGCAGTCCATCCTTCGCCTCCGCCTGCGCATTACCTGTATCACCGCGGAGAAAGCTATCTCCGATTGCACAACTTCCAGCAAGCCGTCGACGACTTTACGACCGCGATAGACATTGGCGGCGAGACACCCGCTGTTCTGAACGCGAGGGGCCTGGCGCACAAGGCGCTGGGCTTGTATGAAGCAGCTATCGCCGATTTCTCGGTAGACGAGCACCTCGTCGACAACCCAGCATCGCCTTTCATTTTGGTCTGGATTCTTGTAGAACTGCATTCGGCTGAACAAACGAATGGCGGTGTTTCGACTACATCGAGCACAATGCTACTTAGACACACATTTGTTTGAGGAAGCGCATGGGGATCTGAAGCTCGCGATTCGCCTGGCCCCGACAGACCCCAGGTGCGTAACCTCGTTGTACTTCTCGTACAACAAGCGCACGGCTGACCACAGGTGAATTGCGCCGTAGACTACTCTACTTTGATGGGGTGGCGCTGTTCCAGCTAAAAGCGTACAGAGACTCATTGGCTAAATTCACGACGGCCCTGAAATGGACGCCGCCTGAGGCATGCCTGAGTGACCTGTACGTGGCGCCTCACCCAATCTATCCCGATCGAGCTCAAATAGGTATTACCACATGGGACTGGGGCACGCCAGCGTTGGCGAACACATCCAAGGCGTCGAGTTCTTCACGCGAGCCATCGACCAGGTACGACATGGCGCATGCATTCAACTGTTCACGGGCAGCTTGCCACAGACGACAAGTCGCCAACTCAAGACCAAGTACTTGCACGAGCGAGCGAAAGCTCTGCAGCTGGAAGGATACTACGAAGAGGTACTGACCAGGTCGCCCTGCGGGGCGGACAAACATATTGCCATGGCAGGCCATCGCGGACTTTACCCAAGTCATTTTGCACAACCCGACCAACGCCCATGCCCACTTTCGCAGGGCGTTTGCATTCAAATCCGTTGGACGTGTTGCGGAAGCCGCGGCCGACATTGAAACCGCCAAGCTGCTTGACCCGACCAACCCCCACCTCATGGTCAACTACAAAAACCTCCATGACACAGAATGCATCGTCCTGTGCGTCCCCGGTCATGAAGTCGAATATTAGTCGGATCATGACCTCCCATAGCAAACAGTGTCCTGTTCCAGACTAGTCTATTACTGTCGTCCAAGCATGGCATCGTCCCTTCCGTTGGATCTCTTCTTCCATTTGTCTCGTCCAGCGCAATAGCCAGCTCTTTTCCATGGACGAGCTGCTCCATGTGGCCAACAGCATGACCTGCAAGTAGTCGACTTTCGGGACTTTGTCGAGATTCTTCGGAACGAGTGCTTCGTGCTCAAGCAAGGCCCAAACATGTACAAGGTTCAAATTTAAGACCATGTCTAGTTCTCGACACGATGCGAAGCTGGTGTGGCTTCCCCAAGTCCAAACCGGGGATCGACTTGCCAGCAGCACGCCGACAAGTCGATCCCCGGTTTGGACTAAGGTGTGG
>NW_008580148.1:2053665-2057198 GCF_000520115.1 Aphanomyces invadans
GAAATCGAGTGTTGCGACATATGCGTAGAAGAATTCTGGGGCTTTCTAAACAGATCGTGGAACACTGCGCGGTCAGGCCGCGGTCGCCGCTGGACGGGGTGTGTTGGCTCTCTTGTTCTTCTCAGTATGCAACTACAGCATACAGTAGTAAATTTCCATTTAAGATTTATCGCACATATTGCAACATAAGATAAGCTAGTCGCCAAGGAAATCGATTTGGTGTTTGAAACACTCGTGGGATCTCATGTCCCCCTTTCGTTGCGAATGGATCCACCCGGACTCTAGCTAGACATGCGTGCCCGAGTACAGTGTCGGCATGCGTTGGAGCAGCGAGTGTCTCGGCAGGGTGATGTCGGTGGGGTCTATGTGAAGATTACCGCGCGAAATCTTCGCATCCGAGAGGACACAGCCAAGTACTTGCGCAATTTGAACCCAATCTCGGCGTTCTACGACACCAAGACCCGTTCAATGCGCGACAAACCTGAGTGTAAACGAAGCGATGTTTCATGGGGATAACAATTTCCATCACGCGGGCGGCGCCATCAAGCTGACCAATACGAAGCTGTTCGCGTGGGAGGCAATCGAGGAGGACGTAACCCAAGACGGCAAACTCCATACGCAATCAACTCCGCAGCTGAGTTCATTCGCCAGCAGTACGATGTGAAGTAGTTCAAATTGGAACAGGAAAAACGGCATGCTATGCTCGAAAAGTACGGCGAATAGACACAGGCGCCGCCCAAAGTATTGCTCATTGCCGCGTCCGAATCCTACGTCGAATATGCACGCGACGGTCGAGTAGTTCGTGTACCTGCATCTTGTGTGAACGAAGTGCACTTGTCCTTTTTGGGTGAACCGCTTTAATGCCTTCTTTGCCCACGAGTCACTCGCGGCACGGGCGACACTACGATAAACGGCAGTGAAGCGGGCACACTGCTGGTTGCACTGAGCACATGCATCACATCGTACGTCGGATAACTCCATGGATCGTCCACAAGTTGGCGCTGATGAGTCCAAGATGGGCACTCGAGGTCGTTCGCTGCTCCAACACATGTCGACAATATACTCGGGGACGCATGTCTAGAGTGATCCGTTCGCAACGTTAAGGGGACATGTGATCCGACGAGTAAATGTATCTTGAGTATATCAAACAATATATCGATAACCTTGGCGACATGCCCATCGTATGTTGGAAACTGTGCGTCAAATGTTAAATCGAATTTTATGATGCTGTTGCCGACAACGAAAGAACACCAGTTAAGTTGACTGTGAATAGTGTAATGTTCACAAGGTACTGTATTTTATTAATCCAAATCTTCCACCGCGGCATGATTGGCTAAAAGTCTCATCAGCTTAAGCACTTCGGAAGTTTGTCCCAGGTGGTTTTAGTCCTCTCCATTCCAGAATTTCAGCGACCCTCAGCAACCACCAACCGCACCTGCCGTCCGCAACGCCACACCGAGAGCGACAGCCGTCGAGAGGTATGACCCAGCGACATTTGATACTAGTATAAACTCATGTACACCTAACCATCGGCTTGGCATGCGGCGTCCTTCAGCTCATGAGACTTTTAGCCAATCATGCCGCGGAAGACCATGTGGACTCGGACAAAGTTCATCGAAATACCCTATCATCGAACGCTCAATCAAAGCTCAGTAGTAGTATGTGTTCAGCTCAATTACGAATAGTACTTAGTCAAGCTGAATTTCACCGACGCCAATAAAAACTAGGCGACACCTACAGTATGATCCCACCACCTGCCAAGAGACGACACGAGAGAACGAAGATGATAAACATGCAGTCACTTTATGGACCAGTACAACTGAGTTGTATGATACCACCTGTTGCTTAGTTTTCTGGCTGGGCGATAGCCAAAAAGGGTTTGATGAAGTCGTAGACGGACGACACGCGCGTGTACACACTAGGCTCCTTGAATCGGTTGCATTTTCCCAAGCTCAACACACCGGCGACGTACTCGACACCGCCGCGCATGATAATCAACGGTCCGCCTTCGTTGTAAGAGCACGGGTCCTTGTCGGCACTATAGGCACATAAATTGGACTTGAAGATTACGCTGTTCGTCGCTTTCCGGCACTCATCGTTGGACCAGATCTTGACTTCGGCTTCCATCAGGACGGGGGGTTCATCCTCGGAAATCGAGATACCTGGTATGCCGAAGCCACGCATCCACGACACGGTGCCGGGTTCAGTTGCAGCGTCGTTCAGGTTGAGCGCGACGGGGGTGAAATTAGATTTGGTTTCCAACACAAAGATGGCAACGTCGTTTTCGGACGTGTCTTTATCGTAATCAGGGTGCACGATTCTCTTGACGACCTTGATGCGTTCGCCGTCCGTGTTGTCCCTCAAGTAGTGCGATCCGATCCACGCGAGGTCGGCCCACTCCTCGGCGCAGGAGGCGGCGGTGAGGAGCACCTTAGGGGCAATCAAGGTCGCTCCGCCCACGAGCAAGCCGGACTCTTCGTCATGGATAGTCGCCACGTACTTGTACTTGCCCTTGGGGACAATGGTGCCGTTGAAGATTTCAGGTCGGGCGGCGGCAAACGCGAACAGGGCAGCGAGCGCGAGGAACTTGGTCATGTCAAAGTGGATTGCAAAATGGCAACACGACGAGTCAATGCGGAAGGGTGGGCGATAAGATATTCCAAACGAACCCGTGGGTGTGACATGATGGCTTCGCCCAGCCTGCCGCTTTCCCAGTGAGCCCCAATTGTGACACGCACAATTGGGGCTCACTCCTCGCCAAGGCACCGCATCAGGACATTATTGATACACGAGAAGTCGTGCGCGATTTCCTGGGCGCGTCTGCCGTCGCTCACGGTGGCACATCCTTTCAAGAAAAAAGTCTCAAGTACGTATCCAACTCGCTTCGCATATTCGAACCGCGACGAGGTTCTTACATGTTTATCGCAGCCACTTGCCTGATGGTGCATCGAGTGTGCATTGTATTCATTTTTGTAGTTCGCGCTGGCGAGGGCTTTAGTACACGTATCACCTTCGTAGTGTCGCTACACTACTTTGACGCAGGATGGGGAGGGTTGAGAATCGTAGATTTTGGGTTGTTCTAATGCGTCGTCCTCCTCACATTCGGACCTATTGAATCCTGGTCCCGCGCTGGCATGAATGAAAACTCCGCAGAAGATGGGAATCGATCATACTGTATGGTACGTTGGACAACGTACCATGGTCAACTAAAGACGCACCGAAATTCCCCTCTGCATTCACCTGATGGCGTGCCGAGTCGAAACTTCTGGTGCTGCGACAACATCACTAATTACTGCACAACTGCCCTGTCCCTGGGGGCCGCAGGATGGTCCGATAGGAGACATTTTGTGCTTTCTAGAGGCTTTTTCGTGATGTAGACGTCCGTTGCAAGAACTAGCGGAAGATATATAGGATTGTTCAGAATTGGCCAAAAGAATTGGCCAAAAGGCTCGAACTCGTATGACAGGTGCTGCCAATAGAATTTCGATTGTGAGAAGCTTGCCACGCCATGTTTGACAAAGATCCATATGAAC
>NW_008580148.1:2063535-2064094 GCF_000520115.1 Aphanomyces invadans
TGCATACGCTCGCAAGTACATCCACCCGCAATTGCTGTGATTGGCTTAATATTTCCCCACCATTTGAATAAAATTTCTGTGGTACAACTGTGGGCGAGTTCATCCCCCGTGTAGCTTACCATTTGAATAAACGGAACCCTTCCAACGCCGCTGCTTTTCACAGCTCGGTGTTGAGTCACATCCTAGCTTAACCTCGGCTTAATCAATTTCGAGTTTACACTCAATTCTCAGCGCCTCAGCCTTCGAAGCAATGCTGTAGATTAGCGCCTCAGCCATCGAAGCAATGACGTAGATGCTGGTGCCTCTCTGTATAGCTTTGGAGTCATGAACTCTCGAGGCTCGACATTCCATGTCGAACTTACTGTGGTTAGCGGGCATCCCTGCCCATTCTCTACCAAACTACTGTAGAGAGGTCGGGGTTGAGAGAGAGCAGATTTATTCAATTACACAATCTTCACAAGCGTTCTCTTCAAGATACTCCCTCCGCCCCACAATATTGGAGAAAATGGAGACAATTCACTTTTAGGCAGAACTCGCTCTCTTGTTCTTCTCTGTAGAC
>NW_008580148.1:2073389-2074621 GCF_000520115.1 Aphanomyces invadans
CCTGGAAACCTCCAACGACGAAAACACAACCGACAAAGTGTATTACGACTCCTCACGAGGAATAGCTTTCTCGAACGTCCCTGGTGCTGTAGAAACCTATACTTTCAAAATTCGCTTCACCATCGCCAACAGTTTCTCTGCAGCTGTTGTAACCTCAACCTCATGCAGCCACTCAGTGCGACACGACACTTGGCCTTAAAGGGCCCCATCACACCGACATCAAGCGGCTGAACAGCACTTTTGCGTTTGCCGGCAATTCTTCCAGCACACTGTAGATGTTTCCACGGACAAAATCGCACGCCGCAGGTGCGCCGACAGATTATCAACCACCACGACAGACGGTGCTTCGATCTCGAACTGCAAAAGTTCGCGCAGGTACATGTCCCATACTCCCTCATCCATCCATGCATTCTCCTGGACAGCGTAGATTGCGTCGCGTGGATATGTCGGCAACTCGTTCTACCGGGCCACCAGGCAGACCATGCACGATAATGCAAGGCGGCAACTTCCGGCCTAGACGACACGTAAGTACGGGTGATGTGTTCAATCTCACCATCTGCGCGTACTGCGAGGACTGCGGTTACCCTGTCAGAGTGCTTCTGCTGGCTGTCAACTTCGGCCGTCTCCCCAACCCGAACCCATATACGACGTGGTGGCATGTCCTAATGAACTCCGGTTTCGTCGATATTAATGATGTTCCCCAGGTCGTAGGCACTGAACCTTGCCCGGAATGAGCGAGCGTAGTCAACACGCGTGGCTTGCAAGTTGACTTGTGTCCTTTTGGACGCGGAGGGTACGCGCTGCGAGAAACCATGACGGTGTGCAAAAGCTTGGTACGCACGTGATGGATGCGATTTTCTTCGAGGTGCGCGGCAAGCCATCCTGGCTGATACGTCTTCAGCCATGTCACAAGGTGCGGTGTTGTCAGGAACTTTTCGCGGTCGCAGACGCTACCAATGAATTTGGCCAGTTCGGCCCCGAAGTCCACGGCCTCACTGTGACCATGGCCACTCAGAGTGGCGTTACTGGTGTGTTTTTTGGATTCGAGAAACTCCTCCTTCGAGCTAACCAACCTCGTAGAGTGACTATGGGAACGTTCTCCTGTCGTGCGAACTCGCGGACACTGCTGCATGGCCAGAGCGTTGAGTGTTTCTGGAGGAGAGCCTTTATTGTCCCTATAGTGTATCGCTGTTGTTTTCGATTTGCAAGCAGTGTTGAGCGACGATAGGGTT
>NW_008580148.1:2102878-2104425 GCF_000520115.1 Aphanomyces invadans
TTGAACAGACAACTAGCACACTCACCAATGCGAAGAGGGTCGATGTCGGAACCATCACCAAGGGCATATCCGTGTTCTCTCATCGGCACACCAAATACGAGGGGATCGTTCGAACACATTCCAGCCGCTAATCCTGACTGCTGCAACTTCAACAAGATAGCGCAAACAGCATCGTCTGTATCCACATGGCCCAGAACCGACGCCCTCAAACGTTTGGATGCATTGGCGACTTGAACAGGGGTTGGACATGGCGTATCATCCATGCGTCCAAACTGACCTTGCCTCCACTCAGCTTCAATAAATCGATAGAGCTCAGCAGGTTTTCTCAATGGGTTCTCTTCAATGAGGTCCTGAAGCCTGGATTTCATGAGCTGCGACACCTATGTCTAGAGTGAGGATAAGCAGATAAGTAAGTCTGTCAAGTACCTTTGCTTGGCGCGGTGATCGAGCGAGTCGAGTCAGTGGTCGTTCATGTACGTGCGCTCCGTTTTGAGTGACAATTGTAACTCGAGAGTAGTGACACTGTCGGAAAAGGTACTGTGCTTGGCAATATTGAAATGCTTGCTCGTTGACGTTGACGTCATGACAGCGTCTAGAAGCACATTTCGTGTCTTCACGTGTCATTTCATGGTTGTGCCAGGCATCAGGCTGATCGTGATGCTCATGATTGCACTTTGTAACGGACTTTGATGTACCGAGGTAGCAATGCCTTCAGCTCCTCGAGATCTGCGGCCCCGTAAGCTCCGATGGTTCGCACGCTCATGCGTCAAGGAAGGGCTGTCTTCTCAAGTGTCGGTTGAGCTGCTTTGCATGTATTCATAGAGAACGGTTGCAGGATTCTAATCTTAGTAGTACTCAACTTTGATCCTCGTCATTGTTCATTTTGCTACAGCTATCAAGCGATTAAGAACTGATCATGTTGGTTGCAACTATGCGTAAGATCCGAACGGACCTTCTTTCTCTGCGCAACTCGATTGACCAAGTGACACCGAGCCAATTCTACAAGCGACTCCGCTCCGTACAATGCCGTATGGAAGCTGTCAAATCGCAAGTTTTAACACCCCGTTGGCTCTTGTACGACGTTGTGAATTTGCAAATCATGAGCGAAGTTTTAACGATGTTTGTTCAGCGCGAAAATCGTTCACAGAAGTCAAAAGCATAAAATATCATATCTCGTATTGATTTCCTTGATGTAAAAATTAATGCACCCGCAAGGTGTCGAACCACGTACCTCTTCGACTTCATGTCGAACCGAGGTGTCGCTGCGTAAGTATTCAATCGCACTTGAACTATAAAGACTGGCTTGTTTGGCACACTAAATGTACTCTTACGAACATTCTTTGGGAATATCTCTTCCACTTTCAGAACCAATACTTTCAAAATTTGAGCCTATGGAATCGCATTTTTCCAAATTTGTGATTTGAACCGATTTCGTGTGAATTGAACTTTATAGATGTGATGAAACACTGCACTCCATTCGACTTCAAGGTAAACCCAAAATTTCAATACTTCTCCAAATTTGATGATAGCGGTCGCTCTGCTAGTGA
>NW_008580148.1:2114123-2114541 GCF_000520115.1 Aphanomyces invadans
GTTTTTCTTTCAAACCTCACCTCCATCTGAGGCCTCAGAAAAGGTTTTAATAAGGTTTTAATAATAGATCAAATCGTTAAGTCGTTTTGTCCAGCGGCGACCGCGGCCTGACCGCGCAGTGTTCCACGATCTGTTTAGAAAGCCCCAGAATTCTTCTACGCATATGTCGCAACACTCGATTTCTCCAAGCCAGGTTGTCGAACTCGTTGATCCGTTCATCGAAGATATACTCGAGCTGCAGCCGCAAGACGCGCTCGATTTTGTCATCGTCGATGATGTTGATGTGATGCGATGGCCGTACCCACATCGAAACGGAAACGCGGTCGCTCTGTTAGTGATATCTGGAACCTCTTCACCGACGACGTCGATCGCAAAATGTACTCTTGAACAGTTTGCAGAATACAACCTAAGGTTTTAT
>NW_008580148.1:2121331-2135027 GCF_000520115.1 Aphanomyces invadans
CAGCGACTTTTCAACAAATGAGTCTTTTATTGTCCTCAATGCGCTAAACTAGGAATCCTTGTCCTTACAGTGCTGAGCTAGCAATCGTATGATCAGCATTTCTCCTTGACATAGCGTCTCGACGGCTGCATCACAACAAAGCGACTAGAAAAAGGATAGATAGGAGGACTGTATGGATGCATTTAATCGACTTCTTCCATGGTGGATTCTTCCAAACCTTCTTCGCCTTCAAGAGGAGGCAAGTCGTCCAAGTTTTCATCGGCAACGTCATCGTCGTCGATGCTCAAACCCAACTTGATCAAGCGGTGGATGCGGCCGGCGAACGTAGTGGGTTCGTCCAGCGAGAAACCAGACGTCAACAACGACGTGTCGTACAACAACCAGATCAAGTCCTTGACCGTCTTGTCGCTCTTGTCCACGTCCGACTTTTCGCGCAACGACTTGATGATGGGATGCAACGGGTTGATTTCCATCGTCTTCTTCGAGCTCATGTACGACGACGTGCTGCTGTCGCGAAGCGCTTGCGCCTTCATGATGCGTTCCATGTTGGCCGACCAGCCGTATTCGCCAGTCACCAACACGCAAGGAGATTCGACAATGCGGCTCGAGATTTGGACCTTTTCCACCTTGTCGTCCAACACTTCCTTCATCAGCTTGCACAAGCCTTCGGTGGCGGCCTTGGCTTCTTCGAACGCCTTCTTTTCGTCGTCCGTTTCCTTCAAGTCCATGCCTTCCTTCGTGGCGCAGATCAACTTCTTGCCTTCGTAGTCCTTCAACTGTTGGACGGCGTATTCGTCAATGGGGTCCACCATGAACAACACTTCATAGCCCTTCTTCTTCAGCTTCTCAATGAATGGAGAGTGCTCGACGGCCTTCTTCGATTCACCCGTCACGTAATAGATACCGGGCTGAGCTTCAGGCATGCGAGAAATGTAGTCGTCGAACGACGTTTGGTCTTCGCCAGACTTGGTCGAGTGGTAACGCAACAACTTGGCAATTTTCGTGCGGTTGGTCGAGTCTTCGTGGATGCCCAACTTCAAGTTCTTCGAGAACGCTTCGTAGAACTTCTTGTACTTCTCAGCGTCTTCCGCCAACTCGTTGAACATGTCCAAGCACTTCTTCACCAAGTTCTTCTTGATGACACGCAAGATCTTGTTCTGTTGCAACGTTTCACGAGAAATGTTCAACGGCAAGTCTTCCGAGTCGACCACACCCTTGACGAAGCTCAAGTATTCAGGCATCAACTCCTCGCAGTTGTCCATAATGAACACACGGCGTACATACAACTTGATGTTGTTCAACTTCTTCTTGGCACCGCCTTCGAACATGTCGAACGGCGCACGCTTGGGCACGAACAAGCAGGCCTTGAATTCCAATTGCCCTTCCACTTCAAAGTGCTTCACGGCAGCATGCTCTTCCCAGTCGTTCGTCAACGACTTGTAGAACGCAGCATACTCTTCGTGGGTCACGTCTTCGGGCTTGCGCATCCAGATCGGGCGCTGGCCGTTCAAGTGGTTCCAGTCATGCGATACTTCCTTGATCTTCTTGGTCTTCTTCTTCTTGTCTTCGCCTTCGGTGATTTCTTCCACCTTGGGCTTGTCGTCGTCACCTTCCTTTTCTTCTTCTTCCTCGTCTTCGTCGTCCGTCACTTCCTTTTCGGTCGTCTTTTCGACGTACAACTTGATGGGGAACGAGATGAACTCAGAGTGCTTCTTCACCAAGTCCTTCAACTTGCGTTCTTCCAGATACTCCAACATGTCTTCCTTCAACTTCAAGACGATGCGAGTACCGCGCTTGATGGGTTCCGACGTGTCCACCGACACCGTGAACGAACCACCGGCCGACGATTCCCACACGTGTTGTTCGTCGTCGTTGTGCTTCGAGTGCACGGTCACACGGTCCGCGACCAAGTACGCAGAGTAGAAACCCACACCGAACTGACCAATCATCGAGATGTCGGCACCGGCGGCCAACGCTTCCATGAACGCCTTCGTGCCCGACTTCGCGATCGTCCCCAAGTTGTTCACCAAGTCGGTTTTGGTCATACCAATACCCGAATCTTGGAGGGTCAACGTGCCGTTCGCCTTGTCCGGAATGATCTTGATTTCCAAGTCCTTGTCGCTGTCCAACACCGACGCGTCCGTCAACGACTGGTAGCGGATCTTGTCCAACGCATCCGACGCGTTCGAGATCAATTCACGCAAGAAAATGTCCTTGTTCGAGTAAAACGTGTTGATGATCAAGCTCAACAATTGGCTGATGTCCGCCGAGAACGCAAAAGTTTCCGCGCCTTCCTTCGACATGCTGCTGCTCTTGTGCCTTTGATTGGAAATTGAAAAGTGGCCTCCCGCCGCCGCGCCTCGCGCACTTCGAGAATCTTCGAAAGCGAACCCTGCCCTGTCCGCCAATCACGCGCCCCCAATTTCGCAATACCCAATCACAACGCACCAACTGCCCTGTCACCCCTTCTAGATTTTCAGTTGACCGGATAATGCACCGATAGACTTTCCCGCCGCCTCCCATTGGCTGCACACGAACCGACGACCTTTCGGCCATCCACCGACCGACCGTCCATGACGTGGCACGACCGCTGCTGTCCACTCGGTACTGACGCGTGGGCCGTGGACACAACTGTCCTCAGCCATGGCATACCACACCTTGGTATGCACCCTCGACACGTCTGATCCCCCAACACTACACACCATGACGTGGCATGCCAGCAGCACGCCGATTAAGTCGATCAACGGTTTGGACTTGGGGAAGCCACACCAGGTTCGCATTGTGTCGAAAACTAGACATGGTCTTAAATTTGAACCTTGTACACGTTCAGGCCTTGCTTGAGCACGAAGCACTCGTTCCGAAGAATCTCGACAAAGTCCCGAAAGTCGTCGACTTGCAGCGCCATGCTGTTGGCCACTTGGAGCAGCTCGTCCATGGAAAAGAGCTGGCTATTGCGCTGGACAACGCATTTTCGCAGTCGAGCCACGTACGCCTTGACCTTCTTCGCGAGACTCATGCCACCGCTTCGTCCAAAATCCAAGTTGCCCTCCTCTGTCGTGTACGTGTCCAACAAGCACTCCTGCATGATCTCGACCACGTCGTACGCGTGTTGCACCGTAACAATATCCTGCAGTTCGATCTTGGCACGGGCTTGGGCGAGACGGATGAGCGATTCCAACTGTCGCATCGTGATGGGGATGCCGTCGGCCGACGTGTCTGCGTCTGACCGCATTTGGAGATACTTGTGCTGAAGGTAGTGCCGCGCTTCGGGAGACAATTGCGGGTGGATGTACTTGCGAGCGTATGCAATATACCGCCGAATGTGGTACAAACTGATGGGATTTTCGTGCATGGTAGGAAAGTTGGCAACCAGGCGCTGTTTCAGGGTCATGTCGTTGGGCTCGGACGAGTGCGGTCTAAGCACGATTCAAGCGTGAGCCTCGTAGGATCACACTTTGCAAGCAACTTACGCGGTGTTCGGCGGGTCATCTCGTCGCTGGCGCTTGTGTTTGTTGGCCAAATGGTTGTGCATGACGTGCTCGGACAGCATGTGGTCCCTTGACGCATCCGGACGATCGAGGAGCACAAAGATCAAGTCGAATCGAGACAGCTACAGGGACTCATGGCATTGTGAACTGGAACGAGAACACCGTACCAACGCTGCCTTCATTTTGAGGTTCTCGCTCACGCTGCGACTGCGATTGTAATGACCCCCCGATGGATTCGCAGCAGCTATGACGGACGTGCGAGCGTTGAGGTTGCACACGATGCCGGCTTTGGCAATGCTGATGCTCTGCTGCTCCATCGCTTCCAGCAACGCCTGGTAGTCGCACGCCATCTTGTCAAACTCGTCGATGCAGCACACGCCCTACAATATGTTGTCAGAACCAGAACTTGGTCAACGAGGCTGGCACGACCTGGTCGGCCAGCACGAGCGCCCCAGCTTCCAAGGCGTAATCCCCGGACGAGTCTTTCACCATGGTAACTGTGAGTCCTGTAGTCGTTGCTGTGTTGCCGCCGACATATACACCTCGAGGAGTGATCATAGACACAGCACGCAACATCTACACGGCACTCAATCAAATCGGCATCTCGACGTCTCAGATGCCACTGGGACTTGTGTAGGGAGGTCCGAACCCCCTACCTGGCTCTTCCCGAGACCTGGGTCCCCCACGAGCAGGACATGCGAATCACTTCGGGTGAACACTGCGTTGTCTTCCTTCTTCTGGGCTCCTCCGAACAGCGCCAACAACAGGCCTGCCTACGTACACAACCGCCCAGGTCCCCAGTTGTCCGTAAATTCAAACTCAGCGTTGAACAAGGAGGCGATCGTACCTTGACCAGTTCGTTGCGATAAATGCCAGGGCAAAACGAATGAACGAGGCGATCAAAGACATGGTCGTCGTGGGCGATTTTGCAAATCGCATCCAAGTCCTACGACGTGAAACATCGCAGTGAGAGATCGCCAAGTAGGAACTCACTTGCTTGATCCGAGAACTCGTTTGTGTCTTCCGTCGGTGACGCCTACATTGCACGTAGATTCAAGTCCATCTGTAGCCCCAACGACCTGACTTAGGTCGCTACCTCGGCTTGGTTGAGGGTTACGACAGAGTTGGCGACAATGTAGAGCACATACAAGCTACTCGCTTGCGCTTGTTTGCCAAATCGGCCGCTGTGTACCTCCGAATTTACTGCTTTGACCGCCCCACAGATGGTCACAATGCTGCCAGGAACACACGAATCGACCAGGTCTTCTGTCAGCTCCACTTCCACCTGAACGATGCATGTCACAACTTGACCCCTCGTTCGACGTTTTCTCCATGAAAGTGCTCGACGCACCATACGCGGGATACGCCCCGCAGCGGCGTCTCCGTTGTCGACTTCTTGGATTCTACCCATGATGACCCATTCGTTCGCAAATACCACTGTGACGAAATGAAGCATACTTGATCTTTTGGAAATCCACCGTCTTGGCTGCACTGCGGTTCGGAATGAGCGTTGATTTACTCCGACAGGTCCCGCAAGCCGCCGGCGGGTCGTACTTGCCGTCCGGGAAGTACCGCTGCGTGACCCCTTCGCACTTTTCACAGAGGAACTCGCACTGCACGACGAGGGGCTTGATCGCGTTCACACGTGTGACAGTGCCCGTGACCGACACGAAATGGTCCACAACGTGCGCCTTCAAGTCTCCGATTGACGTCTCTGGCTCCAGCCCAACTACCCGCACGTTGATCTTTTCCGCATTCATCTCCAAGCGCGGACGGGGATGGATATCATATTCGGACGCGTCCAGCTCCTCTTCGTGGCGCAGCTAATGCCCACACGACTGTGAGAAAACGTGCGTCGTGTACGTAGGTACGCACCATGCACAGCGCCAACCCCAAACTCCGCAAGTAGTGGTCGTACCCCACCACGAAACAATCGTACGCATCATCGCCGAACAATGAAAACAATTGCTTGCATGGAACCATGACCACATCCGCATCGGATAAATTGTACTACACGGCAAGTCATGAGGACGACATGACGTGGCAGTGCAGCACGAACGTGGGCCAAGAACCCGTCAGGCTTGCGACTCTCACTCAGCATGTCCTTGAATCCAAGCAACGCGGGAAGCATCTCGGCATCGTTGATGTCGCTGTCGTCGTCTGTCATGTAGTATTCTTTCCACAGGGGCGCCAATGCCACGCTCCATTCCTCACGTGTCAGCATGTCGCTTTTAGCCTGCTTCTTGTCGCCTCTAGCGAAATATCCGGATAATTATCATAGATTTCGGATATTACAACGGCAGGGATACTTCCACGGAACTTCCCTGCCACACTGTAAGGTGCAGCGAGAGTGCGGGCCGAGGTTAGTGGAAAAGGAGGTCGACAAGAGACTCGGAAAGTCTCGATTACGCTCTGAGCTCGACTCTAGGAGCTTCTTAAAGGTTGGATGTCATGGGGAGTGGCGGCACGTCGTGCACAGAGTTCTGTTCGGTTTGAAATGCCCACCGCCGTTGTGCCTTGAGGAGGAGGCGCATGCTCTCCTGGTCGTCTTCGTCGACGAACAGCCCTGTCTTGATTGGGTCTTTGAGCTGACCAATGTTGAGGTTGATTACAGTGAAGTAAGCCGTGTGCGACTTGCGCTTCTCCGACTTGCCGAGGCGCTCGATGAACACTTCCACTTCCACCTCCAACGTGTGGCGACTGTGCGCATGTGTGACAGTTTGATGCACGACAATCCAAGCTCATACCGTGCCATGACGACGCGGGCTTTCATGCTCACAACGTCGTTGGTCGTGATGGGCAGCTGAAACACAATGCGATTCATTGAGATCGTCGCCATGTGGACGTTCTTGGTGAACTTGCGCGCGCAGAAGACGGCGACTTTGTCCTAGGACCGTAAAGTCAGAAACATAAACGTCGACGACGGCAGATGCACCATCCACTGGAGGATTTCGCCGCCAAATATCGTGTTGTTCATGTTCAAGTGCTTGGGCAAGAACAAGTTCTGAACTTCAACCAGGGTGGCCTTGACCGGCACGAAAGTTGTCCGCGTCGCGTCGAGCGGGTTCACGACAAGCATGTCTTTGCTCACGTATGGAAGCTTGTCGACCTCTTCTTGGATCGTGCGCCATCGTGCACCGAGTTCCTTTCGCTGAGCAGCTTTTTTGGCCCTGCAAAATCGTACGTCAAATGGATGTCTTGGTATAGTTGGGTCGTTGGAAGAACGCACATCAATGAAACAAAGTAAGGGTTCGATGGAGACACGAGCCTGGGCAGTCCCGATCGCGGACGTCCATCCTTATCAACCGCGACAAAAGTCAGGATCGCGTCGTGCGTGTGTGTCGTAGTCCCAGTCAACATGTCCACGCGATACCCTGACAGCTACATGAGCGTAGTTAAGTGATGCATGTAGCAGGATGACGACGGTACATGGATTGACGTCGACGTGTTGTTGATATTGAGAATCTGTCCTTCCAGTTGAAACAAGTCGCCGTGATACACGGGAACGTGCGACTCGACTTGATCGAAACTCACGGTGGCACACCCACCCTGAGTGGCCCTATTCGGTTGTGGAACATGGGCGCAATGGCAATGCTAAAGAATAGTTTCTGTATCGTACTTGCAAGCAATCGCCGCGCCGATCATGTCCATGCGCTCGAGAATTGGGCCTTGGCTCATCCATTTACCTCGCAAGCTCTCGTCGCCCTGTGCATCGTTTGTCCTCGGCTGAGAGATATGACGACGCAAGAGAACGTACAATAATATCGGCAAAAGCCAAACGCGTGGACTCTTGATCGATCGTCGCGACCGTGCTCATCTGCTTGACGTGAGGAACGAGGCGTCGAGCGCAGGACGATCCTCGCAACCACATTCAAAACACCGAATGCTTGGACAACTCGACGGCGGTTACCCAAACAATTTCGCTGATTTTGGGAAAATTGTGCTGAATCCGACAATTTTCCGGATATACAGTACTTTGAGGATATTTTGGTCATGTTTTGGGTGTTTTCAACGATTTAAAGCTGAATTTTGAGGATATTTTGGTGGGTGTTTTTAAATATTTATTGCTCAATTTCGCCATTTCATTTCCATTCAAATTTCAAGTTAAAGAGGAACTTCGATCCTGAGGTTGGCCATTTAGATAGACATGTTGGTTGGGGTGGTGCAGTCAGGTTCGATGGAGTTCGTTAGGCTTCGTCGGCTGCGACAGCGTCCTTGGGCAGTAAGAAGAGGGTCGTGGCTTCCGTGTAGAGGTGTCCGTCGCCATCCTCGAGTCTCGCCTTCATGTATAGCTACGCATGAGAAAGCATGACCTGACATGTCCATATATTGATCCGTCGAACCTTTCGTCCGTCTTTCTTTTCGAACTCGGCCGTGAGGATGCCGGGGCGCTCGACGGGCAATGGACGTCGGTAATTGACGTTCAGATTGGCCGTGTACCCAATGCGCCCTGTTGTCCAGTACGCAGTCCACTGAAAGAGCTCGTCGATGACGGTGGCGATGCACCCCCCATGCACTACCATGAACCCACGTCATTCCAACTCCAGGAGCAACTAACAACATCGTACCCACGCCTTCGTGACCACACAGGTTGACCCCAAATTGAACCACACTCGTTGTAAACGTCTTGTCTTTGTGGCCGTACACTTCGAGGATCTCGTACTTGCCCGCCCCCTGGAGCGAATGGATGAAATGCGATGCCCCGATCGCAAATCCCGTGTTCTGGAACACGTCCACACTACGCGGCTACGGTGTCAACCACACAGGTTGCGAATGGAAGCGGCTAGTCTACTACCTCATGTGGGTGTAGTCGGGGTCGTTGGAGATGTGGACGAGTTTCTGGGGGACTGCGATCTTTGGTGCCATAGAGCGAAAGAGCGGGCGATGGACCAAGTGGTGCCGCGGGTCCGGGTGCGCGACCAAGTCGACCAACATCTGGGCGGTGGCACGTTTGGAAAGCCGTCGCATGAGGTTGTGGATTGCAAAATGCTGGTCGGAATGATCCGACTCCTGGCTGCAGAACGTGGCGTCCGTGCGTAAGTGGTTTCGGATTGGCCACTGCCCATGGCACCACGCATGCCGACGTCGACCAAGGGCAACGAGTCGTGGCTCTGTCATTCGCCACGTCCTGGCTCCTCCTCACCACCACGATTCCCACTGTCGCCACCGGCTCATCCTGCGACCACCACGATTCCCACTGTCGCCACCGGCTCATCCTGCGATCCAAACTCTCCTCAGATTTGGCATCGCGACGTCCCACCGCTGAAAGGTCCTGTGTTCTCGACATTATGCAACTCTTACTGGAGCGACTGGACCTTGCTGCGCCATCGCTCTTGTCCCATCTCGCGTTCAACACGATAAGACTGGCATGGAGTCGCTTGCTTCTGCCCTCTTCTCGACGCATTCCATGACTCGGCACGCGATCTTTGACACCACTGCCTTGATCTTGCCACGCCATGTGGCGGTGCTTTCTCCTGCGTTGAATGGCCATCCTACCGAGCGTCGAAAGTTCGCAACGTGCCACCACGTGGCTAGCGGCCATGCGATTGGGTCTACAGCCATCAAGAAGGGCGGACGTCCCAAAAGTGCATCGTCGTAACTTTCGCTCTTTCCTTCTCATCTTACCTTGCATCGACCGAGGCATTTCGCCGAACTCGTTGCAGCCACAGGCACCTGCATGCACAGTTGGTGGTTCCTCATTGGGGGCGACTTCTTTGAGAGACTGGTGGGTGGGTTGGTATTTTTAAGTTAGACGTCTATCGGCGGTGCGGAGGCGGGGGAGCTCGGCTGGCCCCGGCTGGAGGCGGCCCTCTGGGTCCACGGAACGGCGGGGGAGGTCCGCGCATGCCGCCGCCACGTCCTCCCATCATGGGCATATTCGGAGGGAATCCTGGAAACCCCCCTCCCCCGGGACCGCCGCGGTGTTTGCTGTGGAGATATGCTTGGTAGTCACGATGGACGGACCCAAGGAGATTCCTCGACGCGTCACACGCAATCCGAAAGCTGCGCTCGTTGTCGGCCGACACGACCAGCGTCAAGGGGTCCTTGGCTTCTTCTCCGTTGGCCTCGAGCACACCGGACCCGCGTCCACGCAAACGTACATTGGCATTCCCGCCGGCATCCGTCACGATGCGATCGATGTAGCTGCCTTGTGGACCAAGGATTTTCTGGACAACGCCAAACTCCTTGTCTTCTTCGATTCCAACGACAAAGTGCTCTTCGTTGGCCTTTTTCTCGATCTTCTCGCCAGCTTCATTCAGGTTGGTTGCGCCGCACTTTTCTGCGCACACGTTCGCAAGCGTCTGGGTAGCTGCGAGAGACAAAGGGCCAATGTGAATGCCCCGCTCCAGGCCCGGCACGGCCTTGATCAGGTCGTTCAGGAGCGGTGGAGCGTCAAAGGCAAACTGGAACCGGACTTGCACGGGAAATGGCGTCATCGTGCCCGGCGGCAGCCCCGCCGTGAACGCGTTCGGCACGATATTCATCCCGACGGGGGTCACGGCCTCGAACATGCCCAAGACGTGCCGATTGCTCATGTTGAGCAGAAACAATGGGGTTCCGACTTGGACGTTTTTCATCGCGACTTGTTCCTGCTCACACCTGTCGTGAGATGCAATCACAGTGAAGCATGCAGTAGTACCTGGTCCTTGGCCAGGCCAAAGAGCATCCGTCCAAAGCTCTCGTCGATCGTGGCGCCGTTGCACGCAAAGACGTAGCCAGGCAGGTCAACTTGCCACCGGTGCGACAGATGGGCGCATGGCATGAATCGCGCGGGGTCGTTAAAGTTGGCAATGCTTTCCGCCGCATGGCGGCGGCGGTTGGCGAGCTCACACGCGCCGCCGGGGAGGATGCCTTCGTCTTCGACCGACTTCATGTGGAGCCGGATCATCGGGTGGAAAAACATTTTGTCGAGGAGGGCGTGGCCACACTCTTTCGTGAGTTCCGTTCCGTCCGGTCTAGCAATAACTCAAATGTGACTTCGACGCGACGTAAAGACCCAACGACACAACTAGGTGCGTACAGTTTCGACAACGCTGCATTCTTGGATGTTGCAATCGTGTCTGCCGATTCGTACGGAATCTCGCACGTCCGAAGCCACTCGACGCCAAACACACCGCGCCACTGGTGGAACGGGACGGTGCCCTCCGCCAGAGACACTCCCGAGTCATCCGACGGCACTTGGACAATGCGGGCAACACCTTGAAAGTGATAGCTCGGGGACACCGAGAGAAACAAAAAGACCTGGACAAATCGTGCATCAGCCAGTGCGTCCATGCAGGAGCAGCATCGACGAGTGAAAAGCCAAACCTGATCGGCCATCGTCATGGCATCCTGGATCGCTTGGAGGGTTGCACCGTCAGCCGCAAACTTTTGATGGTGTACCGACTGCGCCAAGTTCTGGTAACTATGGGATCGCAGCAAAATGTACGTGGACGTCCCTTCCGCGTCAGGCAGAACCAATGAAGGGGGCGCTTCAGGGGCCTTGTGAGGAGCAGCATGAGCAGAAGGCGTGTGGTGATTGCCGCCACCACCGCCATGTGTATCCTTGGGGAACGGACGGAGTTCCTTCTCGCCATGGGCAAAATGACACTCCTCCCCAAACGGACACGTGCCTTGCTTTTCCCAATGCTTGCATATCGCGATCTTGAAAAATTCGTTGACGGGCTACAACATGACGCGATAAGAGGGATGGTGCTGGCATGGATGGATGTACCTGTGCCTTGCGGCGCTTCGCGCTCTCTTCTTCAGCAACTTTGCTCTGCAAGCTAAAGTCAGCAATGACGGGGCATTCTTCGCGTGGTAACTTGACGTGGCGATATCGACACGCGCTACCGTGGGAGCAAAACCCCTGTTTGTAAAACGCACACTCCATGCGATCTTCATCCGGGACATGGCGAAATGGACACTCGGGTACTTGACACTCCATGCCCCAGCGGCACTCGGGCATCTTGGACATGTCGTATTGATGGAGAAACTCGCAGTTGTCGCCCTTCATGCACAATCCGCGCAGCCAATGCCGACACACGACCGTTCCTCGTTTGAAGTCTTTCTTCCCATCCTCGTCCACGAGAATCACCGGTGTGGGCTCATGGAGGGTCGGTAAGATCGCTTCGAAGTCAAACACAAGGCTCTCTTCGTCGTCTAGCCACAGAACGCTTCCATACGCCATCGTCGCCAACGACGCAGGTGAGCCCACCAATCTCACGACCTCCATATCCGGACCATGGCGAGCAATATCCGGATATCTTTCATGGAGTGGATTCTGAATGACCACGGACGGCTGGCGTCATCAAAATTCTGATGGTTGGGGTCGTGGCGGCGTAAAAATTCCATTTCGACGTGCAGTCAAGTGTCAAAGGGACATGGTGTATGGAGAGAAGCACCCGTGCTACGCAGACGGCCCAGAGAATTCCGGTCCATTGCATATGTGGCTTACATCGTCGGAAATCATTTTGATCTGTTTTGTGTCAGTTGGTGTGCATGATGAACCATGCATCTTGGATTGAAAGATCCCCGTTATTAGCCAACAAAGACCAGGAGATGGAGATTTGGCGAGGCGCTGCATCGCCCCGTGAGATCGCACGAGCATCCCGACCCATGGAGATTTGGCGAGGCGCTGCATCGCCCCGTGAGATCGCACGAGCATCCCGACCCACGAAATTTTTCAGCGCACTTCGAAATTTTTCAGCGCACTTCGCCTCCAATCTGACGTTCAATATTCAATTTACCCATACCAGTAGTATTAATACAGTAGTACGGTTTGCTTTATTATGCCTACAGAACTGGACAAAGTCGTTGATCATGTGGAAACCGGTTGGTATACTTTATTTTTTAGCCAATCGAAACAATGCGATTGGATTTTAAGCAATTCGGAATAAATACTACGTAGTAGACAATTGTCTATTTATTACGACCATTTTCAACCTTGTAATAAATAATACGCATTGGCGACGGTGCCGGGCAGTGCGGATGTCGTCACCGGCGCGGCTGTAAGGCGTAACTTTAACGTTGTACGATCGATCTTCAAGGGCCACGGCCTTCTCCACTACTATCGCATACGCCTCGTTCGTACTGGGAGTATTAATTTTTGCCATTTGAAGTTGAAATCTTGTCAGATTGCTGGCCGACGCATGACAGTACGCTGAGATTAACTGTGCTGCAGGTGGAATGCACCTGCGCGTTTCACGCTCAAGCACGGATTCATGATAGCTCGTATGCCATCGGTGGTAGTTCGGCACGTTTTTGGATGGTTCTAAGCCACACCACCATGTTGAAATCCATGTCGCGATAGATTGATGTCTCGCCTTCGTCTGGCTGAAAATGGTGGATAAGATACGATTGACATGTTTGCCGGTTCTACAGTCATTGGACGCTATATTTACTCGTACATACCCTTTGACCATGTTGGCGGGTAGTGCGCCATTCGACGACGTGGATAATGGCAATGTGCATGATGAGGCCACGGCACTTACAAAAATGAAACAAACTGGAGAATGCACGCCGCTGGCGACCCCTGCGTCGTCAAACTTGCACTCGATGCAAGTGCCGCTTGTGTACGTCCAGCCTGAGGCCATTCGAGGCGAGTACATGTCGGATCGCAACATGGGAATCCCGCAACCGGGCGACGGACCGCAATTCTGGAAAGCTGGTGTATTTGAGTGCCTCCAAAATATTTTCCCCAATGGTACGATGAATGCAACGTTCGCCGCTAAAGAGCTTGCCTATGTCGTAGCTCTCATGGCATGGGCTTGCCCATGTGTGTCGCTGGCTCAAATCACGTCTCGCCTCGGAGTCTATGGTGGCTACAAATCCGTCCTCGTCGGCGTCGCTACCATAATTGTGCTCGAGAACCTCTTCAACGGCATTGACGACTGGCGCATGCACAGGGAGAACCAGCAGACGTTCGACGACGACGTCCACGAAAGCCAAACCAGGCGTATGGGAGGCTATGGGATTGTGTCCCTGCTGCTGTGCATGGCGCTCGTGTGCTTCGTGACGGCGCTTCGTACTAAAGTGCGAACTCTCTACCGAATCCAAGGCAGCGAGTGGGAAGATTTTGCCTGTTCGTTGTGCTGTATGAGCTGCACGATTGCCCAAATGTCAACCCAAGTCGGTACGTACACCCCCGGTGAGTGTGCGTTCGGCCCTCGCGATTCATTGCCGCGCTACACCGAACACGTCTAAGTAGCATAGCATACCCAACCCGA
>NW_008580148.1:2166028-2177182 GCF_000520115.1 Aphanomyces invadans
ACCGGATCATGGAAATGGTCGGGACAAACCGGAGCACGCATGTGTAGTACCTGCAAGGCCACCGCCGATGATCACAATGTCGGCCGTCGTGGGGTCCATAAACCTCAGTGCGATGAACCACGTCACTATGCCGTACGCAAGGATCAACCCGAACGCGTAGCTAGTCTTCGTCGCCATGAACGATTCCTCACAGAGCGGAAGCCCGGACGCTGGAGATGAAATGGCGCTGTGGAAACGCTGTGAAAAAGTAAACGTGCGCGTGTTTATGTCCGTGACGAAACGTCACAGGAAGATCGCCGCATCAGCATGGCGAGAGGAGCGGCGGTAGGGCGGACGGACGAGGCGGAACAACCTTATGGGAAGCGTAGTCGAAGGAGCTACCACGCGCTCCACTCGCCCTTACCGACGTGATCTCCATGAGCTACGACAGTTGCATCTTGCCAGGTTGCGCATCCATGCACTCCAACCCTTGACGACATTTCCATTCCACACTTGTGAAGAGTAAGGATGGTGGGGGGACCTTCCACATGGTCGCGCGTGTGGGATGACCAGAGCATGACGCAAGAACGTAGGCATGTCGACGCATGGGTACCGATGGGAAATTTGCCGCGACATGTTCTCGTTCAAGTGAAAAACCTGCAAGGAGGGCTCTAGACGCTATGTGCTGATGATGGCCGCTCGATTTGGTGAGCGAAGCGGCCATGTTGAGGGAGACGCGGCAAGCGAATCAACATGGAAACGAGTTCAGGTGTCGTCGTGGGATGGATCGATTTGGAAACTTCCAAACTCGGCGTTCCACTCCATGTAAAACTGGAGGTCTTTCATCGATACACTCGAGCGAGTCTACGCATCAGGTCAACCAGCGCGCCACCGCCATCATATTCCATACCCCACGCAAAGCATCTTCAAAATCTTCTCGAGAAATCGGACGCACGTCGTCCGCTTCCATCGTTTGAATGTCGATGCAATTCCGAATCGGGCCCATGGCTACAGACACACACGCTTGTGGCCAAGTTCATAGCAAGGCATGCACACCTGCTTCTGTGCACAGCGATCGCACATCGGCGCCGGAAAACCCTACAAGCCACATCCACCACCGCCCACGTTGAGTCGGGCTATTCAGAATGCCCATGCTGTCGACCTTTGCTCCGCTGGACAATGCACGCCTTGTCCTCTGTTGTGAGGTTGTGTTTGTTTTTGGCCAACAGTCGATTCATCAAATCCAATCGAGCAGCAGCCGACGGTAGCGGGATGTAAAGCCGCTTCACAAAGCGGCGCCGGGCAGCTTCGTCGAGTTCTTGAGGTCGGTTGGTCGCCCCTGCACGACAGTCATTCGAACACACGGCCATGGCAATGCCACGACATTTTACCAACGACTAAAATGACGTCCTTGGACTTGGTGCCAGCGCCATCCAATTGCACCAAAAACTCTGTCTTCATACGCCTCGACGCCTCGTTTTCAGTAGAGCTAGCGCCATGCCATGGTCGAGCGGGATGTTGATGGAAGCTGTAGTCATCGTACCTCCGTTGGCTCAAGAGCGAATCGATTTCGTCGATAAAGATAACCGACGGCTACGCGAGGACTTTGAACGCCAGATACAGGTCATGAACGATGGATCCACCTGTTTGACTGCTGCAACAGCGAACAGGGTTCGCACGAGCTTTTCTCCTTCGCCAATCTGCGGGCACCCATGCCCCTCAATATTGCAATGCACGATCGCATTCAACGCACCCATTTACTCGTCAACGAGCTTGCCGAGATGCTGAAAAAGGTTGCGCCGGACTGGGTGGCGATTGCTTTCCCAATGAGAGTCTTTCCCGTCCCGGGCGGGCCAAACAGCAACAGGCCTAGGGCAAGAAACCCTCCATAAGATAGTTGCCGAGCTACAGAAGCGCACCCTTGGGGAGACTCCGCAGTCCGGTAAAGATATCGGGACGCGCCATCGGCCAAATGACCAGCTCATTGACGCACTTCTTGGCAAAACTTAGCCCAGCTACAGTCCAGAGTGAGGTTGGTCTCCCATTTAGCACGATCGCGAACGCACCGATATCGTCAAACGAAACAGGGTCACCTGCATCGACGATTTCCATCTCGATCTTGGAAATTAACTCGGGGTCGCATGCCTTGAGCCTCGGGTCGATATCCGGGTCACCTGTGGGTTGAAGTACACGCGCCCATCAGACACGTGACTTTCATAACGACCTCGTACCTTCGCCTTGCGGCTTCCGCCCTGTTGCCGATCCGTCGGGGGGCTGAAAGGGCTTGTGGATTCGCGGAGGCGACTCGTTCGGTTTGTTCAGCAGCAGGGTTGGATGGATGGGGTGGTAGGTGCCTCCATGCCGACCGGATTTTGCCATCGATTCCTGGTGGCGCAACGTTTCTTTGTTTTGACGTGACTTTTGGTCAATCTAGAATGCATCGCGTGATGGGTTTGATGGACGTGAGAATGGCTGATCGAACTTCAAGCTTTTCTCCTGCCGTTTGAAATGGATTTGCAGTCTGGGGCTGTGGCTGAGGCTGGACTCGGCGACCAGGGGGCCCCACGGCGTGGTACGGTCGGGCAGGGATGCGATTATCATCTACGTCATGCGGGAGGTAGACATCGGGATGCCCACGAGAGGTAGTCGTTTGGTGGTAGTTTTTCGGAAGAAATGCGCGCATAGGTGGACGAGGAGTTGCGGCAGGAGTAGGCTGGGCGACGGTAACTTCGACAGAACGTGCTGGATGCTGTGGATTTGGGCCATGCAATTCTCCTGACATTGCTGGTCGATCGGGCGGGGCTGAAGTTGGCCCTGCAACGGTGGTGTTTGGTCGCTCTTGTAGCTACCTCAGCGATAAGCACGCAACATCACCATGACGAATGCAGCTTACGAATAAATCTGGGCATTTTGCTATGACGTCGTCAACTGTAATGATGGCGGCATTCTCACGCGACTTCCATGCGATCGTTGAAAAGTCAAAGGTATACTCCATTGGAATTGTCATCGGATTCGGACATCCTCGGCGCCGTCGCTCTGCTCGTATCGAACCTGTTTCAATGTATAATTCAGTCAATGCCGTCAACATTTCTAACGCGCACCCAATTCTTCTCGATGTGCCATGAGAAGATCGTCAAAGCACTCGGGATGATGGAGCGAGACACGCGGGATTTCGTCCATTCCGTCCAGAACAGACTCCGCCAGCGTTTCAAGCTCCGCAAGGGAGTTATCATCTCTTACTTCTTCCTTGAGACGCTTGGAGAGAGGGATGCGCAGCTTCGCATACTGTTGCCATTGCAACGCCGCCATCTCCTTCGGGATGTTTGAGTTGCCCGCGCAAATGAACTTTCGATTAAGTGCGATTTGACATATTCTCATCCAAATTCTTAGTAAAATGCTTGAATTTTTCTACATTTTATGAAAATAGTGAATTTGACGTCAGAATTTCTTCTGCTGAAGAAGCTTCGCCGACGCGATGACTTGTTCAAGTACCGCGTCTTGGTGGGGCTGAAGGCTCTGGTTCCCCCTGGCGCGGGCTTCATAGAGCAATGGGTCTTTCACCGTTCCTTCCATGCCAAGGAGGGACTCAATCACGGCCGCACCACAGAATGGAACGTAGAACTCGCTGTACCCTCCTTCATGACAGAACGCAAGCCGTCCGTTGCAGGACGGGATGGCTGACGCTGCTGCCTTCAGCGCACGCGCCATTTGGCCAAAGCATTCGCTGGAGACCATCATGTTACCGAGGGGGTCCATATACGATGCATCGAAGCCCGACGAGATTAAGATAAAGTCGGGTTCGAACGCATGCAAGGCTGGGACCACGACGCGGTCCATAGTGCTGTTGTACGCCCCCGTGCCTGATCCAGCCGGCAGTGGGATGTTGATCGTGTACCCTTCTCCCTTTCCCGTTCCAGTTTCCTATCAAAGGTGTTAGAGTCGACGAGAGCAGGGCGGAGGACCTCAATGCGGCCGCTGTTCAGAGGGTAGTTGTTATCCTGATGTACAGAAATGAACAGCACACGGTCATCCGCTTCAAATGACGCTTGAGTCCCATTTCCATGGTGCACGTCGTAATCGACAATCGCAACTTTGCGAATCTTGGACGGGTACTCGTGCAGGAGGTAGTACGCAGCTATGGCAACGTTGTTGAAGATGCAGAATCCCATCCCGATGTCTGGGAGCGCGTGGTGGCCGGGAGGACGCACGAGAGCGTACCCACACGACACTTGGCGGGACATGACCGCGTCGACCAACGCCAATACACCACCCACCGACAAACACGCGATTTCGTACGCTCCTTGTGAGAACTGCGCCCAGTCACCAGCATCCCCGCCATTTGGCAACAAACTCTTCTCTTGAATGGACTCGACATACGCTTTCCCATGGTTCAATTCTAACTCGGCTTGGGTTGCACGACGTGCCCTCACCACATGAAGTTTGTCGAGTAGCCCAGTCGCCGCGAGGAGACCATGGAATCGCCGCTTCGTGTCGGGGCTTTCCCATGGCGCAAACGGCTGGGTGTGCTCCGAGAGACCTGGCCATGGAGCGTGCCACATGTACAGCTCCTCGAACACATAACCAACGTCGTTGCCGGTCATCGACCCCGACGGGACTGTTCCCAGCGGATTTTTTCACGTGGATCCTGGCGCACTCCTCTCGATTATCCGGTTACTTAATATCCGGAATTTCTAACAACACGCACGCGGCGTCCACGGCGCACTTGGGGGATGGATCGGCTCACAGGACATGCAACGACGTGATTTGGGTTGACGGGTCCATGAGGTGCGTTGACGGTGAATGTTCTTGGTTGTCGGTTGGTGTCATATTCACGGTGCATGTAGTACGTCGCATATAGGTCGTCCACGACGTGCCGCTCATTGCGATGTCACTGGGGACGTCGCAGTTGACGCCAATCACGTTCGCGCCAGTAAACTCGAACGCAGCCGCGAGAGAGGATTGAGTGAAGAGAATGATGCGTTCAAGAGGCTGCCGTTCCACCATCACTTGATTGAGGTTGTGGAACGTAGACACAAAGGTGATCGGCGACAGCGCGTCCATCTACCCCAGCACGATTCTGTCACAGGACGTGCGGACAATTCTCACGAACCTGCACATTTGAGAGAAGATCGTTGATCAAAACGGCGGTGGGGGCGACAAAGTTGCCTGGTTGGTCCAGTACAGAACCTCCGCAGATGATCTACCACCATAAAGTCCACCTTCCGTTCTCGGCAGAATTACCTCACCTGGCCATACGACATGGGGATCATGGCATTAATCGTGTTGGTGAATGCTTGGACTGCCTGGGATGCAACGCAACAAATCCACGTTAGTCGTCGTGAAATGGCCCTCTTCACGCCAACGTGGTTCGTACGTGGCAATTTCGCAGCGGCCCACATGCGGTGGACGCTTGAAACGGGTCGCCAACGACGACTTCCCGGTAGTGCAAGGAAAGGAGTCGGCGAAAACGATCGCATACGTCGACGTGGGTGTAGACTCGCCTCAAGATGCGCCGTCCTAACCACACCATGCACGGTGACCCACGTCCATGTGATCGAAGGGACACTTACCCATTGCCTTGACGATCATGCGCACTGCATGGTCCACATCCGCATCCGCATGCACGACGACCGCGTTCTGCGTGTCAAGGTCCAAGACCGATCGCCCCATGCGCTCTGCGACAGCCATGCCGACTCGATGGCCTAGCACACGCTTCATGGTAGGTTTGCAATCATCGAGTGTCCGCCGCGAACCGTGGTCCACACATCCTTTATAGCGCACGACAGCCATCCGTTTGTCTTTGGCCAGGCACGTCCCGATTTCTCGACCACTTCACCATCCCATCAACACACTGAAGTCTCGACAAGGTGCTGGCGTACCTGCCGCAGACCAACGACGCACATCCCGGATGAAAGCCGTTCCGTGCGAGAACCGCCGAGATCAAGTGGGTGATGGCGATTGATGTGAGCATCAGGGAAGGTTTCCACAGCACAGCATTGCCGCAGGCAAGCGCCATCGCGCCGGTCCACATCGGGGCGTGAAAGGGCGTGAGAAGGCCGACGTGGCCAGCCAAAGGGACGTGACGTTCGAAGACTAGCGTCTTGGTACAACGTTCATTTCTCGATTGTTCAGTGGGTTCTTGCACCGTTGACACTGCAGCATCAACCACACATGAAGTGGACGTCGGTAGGTCGACGCATATTCACCTGGAATCGCTCGCACGGCCGTGGCGGCAGAATCGCAGGTGTGAATCATCATGTCGATGTGGCGCATGGATTCGTCCAACACGATCCCCAACTCCATCGATACCAGATGCGCCAGACTTCGTTGGTGCGAGCGAAATGCATCGCCAATCTGGTGCACGACGGCACTTCGCCGCTCCATGGATGCTTGTCGCCACGTAATGGCCGCCACGTCCATGGTCTCCACCACATGCATGTAGTCGTCCATCGTACCGCACTGAATGGTCGCAATCGACTCATTTGTCGACGGGTTCACCACTGTGACAACTGAGCCTTTACCAAACCAATCGCCGCCCCCAAACACTCCCCGATTCTCGTCTTGGAGCCCCAACTCCTTGAGAAACCCGAACTTGGATAGAGTGAGTCCAGGCGGGGATTCGGCATGCAGGATCGGGTACGTAGAATGCTGAAGTGACGGAGATGCTGGAGCAGGGACAAGGGCCGTGACATCGGCCGTCGCGGCCGTCGGGGGATCCCCTTTTGAGATCGTCGCTATGCAGAGATGTCGTCAGAACAAATACTTCTACAAGGACAACGAAAACAACGCAAGGCGGTATGCACGTCGTACGGGAAGTTGAAAGAGTGGATGTCGCGGAAATGCTCGACAGTACATCGCCGTGGTCAACTCGCGTGGAGTCATTGTGTAATTTGCGAAACTTGACGGTGTATTTGGCTTTTGTCAGGGCGTCCACTACCGTGCATCGTTCCAGCACATGTGCCGTCATGCGGGTGGTGTCGCCTTTAACCTCCTTTTCGCACCAGATGCACATGCAGTACCGTCGTTTGCGAAGATCGTCGTTCGTACTGAATTCGTTCCAAATCGGGTCCTTCGGTCTCCCGCCCTTTGCTTTTACAAGACCGACCTCTGGTTTCATTCCCGCGTTCATATTCGTTACGACGGCAGACGACTCCTTTGCTTCGTCATCCATGTCGCTCACCGACTCGGCCGGGCCGTTTCCGTCTGGTGCCTGGTACGTTTGTCGCGTGGTCACGTCAATATGTGGACAGCGATCTGTAACGTGATTGTACATGCGGGCTGCATCGGCCTTCACCTCTGTGCCGCACCATTTGCACCGGCAGTATCGCTTCGCCGCCAGCACCGCATCGTCGTCGAATTCGTCCCAAACTTTCGTCCGCGGACGTCCTGCTTTCGTTTTCGACATATTTGGCCCACTGCACTTGGCCCAGATATCCGGATATCGAGCACATTTCGGATAAAGATTGCAGACGTGCCAAGGGGACCTCAGTCGCGATGACGGACATATGAAATGGCAATGCTTTCCGAAGTCGTTCCATTATAGTTGGCATCAACCTACTCGTCCGAGTGCTTTCGCTTGATGCTGCCTGCACCACCTGGAATATGATGCACGTCCGTGTCGAATTGACGGTCCCCAGCATCCCCGAGACCAGGAACAATCACTCCTGATTCCGAAAGCGTGTCATCGATCGCAGCAACAATCACTTCGACTTCCGGGTGCTTCGAGTAGAGGTCCTTCAGACCATCCTTCGACGCGATGGTGCTGATGATCTTGATTTGGGAAACGCCCCAGACCTTAAGGATAGCCACCGTTGCAATGATTGTCCCAGCTAATCAATACACCGCTTGATCTCGTGCTCGTGCCACAACCAAGACAGGTTACCAGTGTTGATAACAGGCTCCAACACAATGGCGCAGTCGATGTGGCATTCCTTGGGCAGCTTGTTGTAGTATTGCACAGGGAGCAACGAATTGCTGTTGCGGTACATGCCTATATCATTGTTCGAGCGAAAACTGTTGTAAGTGTAGACTACGCACCAATATGATGCACTCGTGCATTTGGAAGCAAGTCGAGCATAGCTTCCACCATACCCAAACCGGCACGAAGGATAGGAACCAAGGCAACTGTTGTTGCGAGTTCTGATCCTTGGTGAGGTCCCAATGGTGTCTAATCGACCACGCATCACAGTCAAATCGTGGCATACGCAAGTCGCACCTTGATTTGTTTCGGAACCGTGGAGAGGTCGCTTGTCGCTTCATATCTAAGATAAGAACGAGAGGTAGTGCCGAGTAGGAAGGTGGGAAGCCCTACCCAAGATAAAACGTGATTTCACGCAGGAGATGACGGAACAAGTTCGCGTCAGTCTTGGCATCACGCAGTTTCGTCAGCTTGTGCGCTAGTACTGGGTGCGTCGACAGGATGACTTTGGAGTTGTCGGGGAGACCGAGAGACTTCACTTTTGGGTGCGTTGTTTGCGGCATGGCGCGGTCGGTGATCTCGAGGCTGGGATGCTCCGGAGCTCTTCTTGGAATGAGGAGAAAATCTTTGGGGAAGTTGAAACTTCGACAAAAGTACTTCGAGTCCCGTCCAAACGAAGAACACTTGGTCGTTTATCTTGAGATTTGTATCTAGCCGATGCAACGTTGAAGTTACACCAAGAAACGAAGTTCGTAGCTCCCAGGACCGGGGAGGGCCACGCGATCAACCACCACAACTCCAAGCGCCAACTCCAGAGGAGAGGCTGAGCAAACGAGCGCGGTGCCGCTCCCAGCACAGCGACAGCGTAGTTTGACTCAGTCAAAGGTGAGGTGAAAAATGTTGCTGATGACGACGTGGTGCAGGGATGGCCGCTACATCCCTTGTCACCACGGTTCGCCGCGATCGTCAGCAGCATGTGGTGCTTGAGTAGTTGGCAAACTTCGTGACGACAGTAGAAAACACTCGAATGCGGCAATGGGCCAAGTCCACAGGCAATCTACAAGATTGCTCGGAGCACATTCGTCATGCAACGTTCCCGTTCCGTCAGCTTTCCCGTGACAGCATGATATTCCATGGCATAAATGGACCACAATGCGTCTATTCGATACACAACTCCAACTTGAGCTGTGCATGCGTTGGAGACGCCGAGATCGGAGTAAGGAAGGCCTGTACACGAATCGGTGCAATGCGACTGAGCTTCATGCGCATGGATGGCCGCGTGCGCGGTGCTCCACCCTTTTGTGTGCTCTGTGCATACCACCAATCAGCTCTCGCCACTGCTGCAGGTCAAAGAACGAATGGGACAGCAATACCCAACTGCCCGATGTCACGCCAGGCTTGGGTGTGGCCCAGTGGCCAGCGTCTTTGTGCTGACACTTCATTTCCATCGAGTTGGTGCGTCCAACGGCATCGCTTTTGGCCTGCCGCCGCATCGGATTCTCCATTGCGGTACTGCCCTCGCGCCCAAGATGCGTATCTTTTCCCAAGCGTGGCGGCATAAACACGCGCGCGTAAAATTGACTCCCCCAGCTTGGATCACTTTAGAAATCCCTCGATCTCCCCGACAATTCCAATCCATGGCCGGAGCATCGGACGTGACGTACCCCACGACGGCCGACATTGTGATCATCGGCGGTGGCCTTGCAGGTACTACACATGCGTGCTCCGGTTTGTCCCGACCATTTCCATGATCCGGTCCTCCAGGCATGGCCGCCGCGTTGGAAGCGATCGATGCGAACGCGGCGTTGCGCGTTGTGCTTCTTGAAAAGGAACCGAAAGTCGGCGGCAACTCGGCCAAGGCGTCGTCCGGCATCAACGCGGCGCAGTCCAAGGACGACCTCGATGCGTACCTGCAAGACACACTCAAGTCGGGCGGTGGGTTCACCAACCCTGTCCTGGCGCACACGTTGGTCCATCAAGTAGGATTCCGACGACCACCATCCTGTCGTTGTCATGGTCCGACGGTTCCTGTAGAGTTTGGATGGCATTCGGTTCCTCGAAAGCAAGGGCGTCGACTTGTCGGTGCAATGCCAGCTCGGTGGCCACTCGACGGAGCGCACGCGCCGCAACAAAACCGGTCCGAACGTCGGGTTTGCCATCACGTCGGCGCTCAAGAAGGCGATCGACGCGGCCGCGAGCCAGATCCAGGTCGTGACCAACGCCAAGGTCACCAAGTTGGTCGCGTCCGGCACCAACGCCGTGTCTGGCGTCGAGTACCGCGTGGACGGCGCCGATTACGCTGTGTCGACGCCGGCCGTCATACTGGCCACGGGTACGACTGCATGTTCTTGTCGGTGCTGCATGCTCGTTTGACACGTGTGGTTCAGGTGGGTATTCGGCCAACACGGCGTTGCTGAAATCGTTGGCGCCGGGCATGGAGTCGTTTGCGACAACAAACGGGCCGTGGGCGACGGGCGATGGCTTGGAGCTGGCGACGGCGTTGGGTGCGGCGCTCGTGGACACGGACAAGGTGCAGCTGCATCCCACTGGGTTCATCGACCCGAAGGATCGCCACAAATCGTACGATCTTCCTCCGTCATTCCAATCGATCTGACGCGGGGGCATTAGGACTCGGTACTTGGCACCGGAAGCCCTTCGCGGCGCCGGCGGCATCTTGCTCAACGTGCAAGGCCATCGGTTCGTGAACGAACTCGCGACCCGGAAGGAAGTGTCGAACGCAATGTTGGCCCAGCCGGAGAAGCGGTCGTTCCTCGTGTTGCTGCAAACGGACCAAGTCCAGGCGGCGTGTCAGGCGCTGGGGCTCGGCTTTTACGAGAAGATTGGGCTGGTCAAGGTCGTGCCGACGCTGGAAGGGTTGGCGGACGTCATGGGGGTGCCCCCGACCGTGCTCGACGTCGAATTCGACACGTACTTGAAGGGTGCACGTGGAGAAACCAAGGACGCGTTTGGCCGAACGGCGTTTGCCAACGTGACGGAGCTTCGGCCGATGTATGTGTTGGAAGTGGAGCCCGTGGTCCATTACTGCATGGGTGCGTGCTTTTGGTCTGGAGGACGATCGATGCTCATACTTGGATGGCAGGTGGCGTACAGATCAACGAACATGCCGAAGTGCTGCTGGGCACCCACAACGTCGCAACGGGGCTGTTTGCGGCGGGCGAAGTGTCCGGCGGTCTCCACGGCGGCAACCGCCTCGGTGGCAACTCGCTGACGGAATGCGTCGTGTTTGGCCGCCTCGC
>NW_008580148.1:2177347-2249241 GCF_000520115.1 Aphanomyces invadans
TCGTGCTGCATTCTCATGTTGTCGGGAACGCCCCGTGTTGCTCCAGCTTAGAAAGGAACTGCCTCTTGCAAGGTATTGACGGTACCAGCGACTCCCGGCGCCTCGAGCTCGGAACGCCGAGACTATGGCAGCAAAAATCGCCATAGGAACGTGAAATATCTCCAAGGTACACTTGCTGGACGTTGGAATGACTGGCGCGGGAGACCATGCGCGACACCATGTGAGAGTGAGAGGTCAAGGCTCTGGTAAGTTCTCGCGACACAAGCTGTGCTGCAACAGTCCCATTTTCCATCTCTGTTCGTGAAGCTGCCCCATTGCTTCGAATCATGCCTGTGTGTGGAAATGCTCTGGCGGCAAGAGATGCAAGTTCTTTTTTCGTGGAGCGTTTTATCTCACATTCGTGAAATGTCAACCTTTCCCAACCGTTTCCAAGCCGGCAAGGCAGGCTGGTCGGGTTCAGTGGCACTGCGTTCGAATTCTGCCGTCGGAGTGAGAGACCGGTCGGCTCCTCTCGCAGCACGACAGGGCTGCGCCAGTTGTCGTGACGCTTGTCCCATGCCGTGCGGGCTTTAAATGGATAGCGGACAACGTGAGCGCTGCTGACGTGACTCGACGTGCGTCCTCCATACCCCTGCACACCACACGCGACCTTGACGAGCGATTCACTTGTACATTCCAAGACGACATGACCATCCTCTTCGCGACCTCGACGGCAACACACCTTGCTCCTTGGTCTGGTCCGACGGTTTCACAAGGCCACCCATCACTGTCCAATGAAGACCGGCACTCGCGTGCCCATCCTCGGACCTGTCAACGGCGAGAGGCTGGGCCATCCATCCATTCGCTATGACAGGATCGTTGTTTAGTGGGTGGGAGGTGCAGCCGCTGCTCCACTTCTCGCGCGATCCGAACCGAATTCGCTTGTGCACCCGATCGCATTCGATGGCGCTTGCATGTGCAATGACATCAACTTCCGTTGACCGTCGCCATCGTGTTCGAACATGTACGCTGAGCAATGAGAAACGGCATCCACTGCAGCCCAACTGCGCTGACCAGTTCGTTCTATCGCTAGGTGCCTCCTCGCCAGGAAAAACCATCCCACGCTTTCCTTCCACCGCTGTGTTTTGCCGGGTGGGGCACAAGTAGCTGGCTGCCCTTTGGGCAGCCCGCAAGTTTCCACCCCTCATGTTTCGTGATTGGGATGACCGGAGGAGTTGCCGAAAGGCCATGATTCAGAGCGCGCATGGGACTCTCGTGACAGGACAACTGGACCAAACGAGACATGAGCGGACTAGCCTAGTCCTTGTTCATGAGTCAAAACCACTTGACTATAGAAATCCACGTCCAGACACGCCGACTGTGCGTGCGCCGCCACCGTGCCCCATCCGCGGGGTTTACGCACGCCTACAACGACGCATTCTGGTGAGCCGTGTATCACATGCGCGGCCGCACACGTCACGTGGCAGGTTCCTGCTTCGTCCCTGTCTTCCGGCGACCAATCCAGGCACGGCATGCCGACTGCTTCTCCGCGACGCCCTTTCAATTCGCCAGCGATCTTATTTGATTTTTCGACAAGTTGACAATTCAACCCAATTTCCATACAAAAGCATAGGCACGGAATATAGTATTTATAATATTATTGGGGGTTCTCGAAGTTTCGTCGCCCGAGTTTATAAATACGTCTGGGTCGGCCAGAGCGCGTTCTGATTGGGCGAGACGGGATCCTGGCCGGAATCCTTCGAAAATATCCCATTTTGTCTTGATTAAAGTATACCCGTCGAAACCAGCGCCAGAAACGAACGCGAGGGGTGGCACCGCGACGCCGCAGCCACTTCCGATTCTTCCCGATGAACCCCCAAAGCAAGTATGGGGGACTCTCCATGCGCAACATTATGATCCGCAAGAAGCTCGCCGAGCGCAAACGATTCGACTCGGCTGACTATGCGATGCAGCAACAAGTGTCGGCCACGACGACCAACCACGACTCGACAATCGGCGCTACCCGACCGGTGAACTTGCACATTACCACCAACCCCGTGATTCTCCAACGCGCGTCGAACACACCGGTAGAACACGTGCAATCTCCTGTTGTGCAGATTGGGATGGCCGCGTTCTTTGACAGCATGAGCGAGGACACGTGTTCCGCCACCGCGCCGAACTCCCCCTCAGTAGACTCCATGACTCTGTCGCCCGCCAACCGTCAAACGACTGTATCTTCCTCCGACACAACAGTCGCCAAGGCGCAGCAGCAAGCCAAGTACGGCGCGCTCTCCGCACGCAACATTATTCTACGGCGCAAACTGGCGCACGGAGGTCGATTCGATTCGGCCGACTACCAGCTGCAACAGAACGGGCAAGGTGAATTAGATGGAATTCCAACAGAAGATTTGTTGCCACTGCCTCAGAACGATAAGGATATCGAAGCCACTGGTGCTGCGGATATCCCCATGTCCGTTGAACCCCACACGGCAGCATCGACGCAGGTGTCCAACGGCCCGACCAACTACGGCAAACTATGCGCGCAACACATCCTCATTCGAAAAAAGCTAAAGGAACGCAAGCGATTCGATTCGGCGGACTACTCGATGGAACACAGCAAGGGGGTGTCGGCGTCGTCTACCTCAGCCGCTGTCGCTGCTCAAGTTGCGCGGTCCATGGCCGCCGATCAACATCAAGCTAAACTCCTCAAGATCTCGGTCGAGTCCCCCAAACCCATCAAAGACGCGAGTGGGAACTGCAGCAGCCGAGACCTGTCCTCTCCCACGAGTCGCGTTGTGTCAAGGAACGTCTTCATCCAGCGCAAGCTGCAGGAACGCAAGCGTTTTGACTCGGCAGATTATTTTCAGGAAAAGCAACGACAGCAGCAACAACACCCATAATTTAACACTCGCATTATTGGTTATGTCGAGCCATCGTCGCTTGATCGAGCACAGAACGACATCCATGACAACGTCATGGCGGGGTGACCCCCACGCCTGGGCAGCTCCGATGAACTGTGCCGGACGCCTTCCCGCCGAACCGGCTGGTCTCCCGACTACCCATCAATACGACGACATGGGAATGCCGATTGGGGCCAGCAGTTCAGCGTCGTTCGCGTCGTGGATGATGGTTGCAATGCCTTTTCCCACTCTTGAACAAGCCTCCGCTTCGCGGATGAGTAGGATGGTACCAACCATGCCGTACTTGGTACTTGTAGACATGGCTGGGATGACCGCGCCGTCAGCCAGGGTGTCGACATTGTTTCCATGCCCTTCCGCGAATGAAAACTCCTTTCTCATGGGGGATCCATTGTTCGAGTCAAAGGATGAGACGCCATAGGCTCCCATATGTGAGTGCGGCGCCTGTCCATCCACTTGCTTGCACCATGATGCGTTGACGAAAGAAGTAAAGATAAACATGGTCGTTCTGTCCCTCGTCGTTAGTCCTGTCGGCTTTTGGTGTCGCCGCCGTGGTGCACGCTTCATTGAGATTTCAGGATGCTGGCGACGCAGCTTTGCGTTGCCAGCCATGCATTGCTTCGATACAGCGCAGCACCGCCATGATCCCGCGGCGAACAGGTGTGATGCCCACCATACGAACAGCAATATTTATTGAATTATTTGTTTTTTTAGCCAATCCGAGATGATTATTTTCACGTTTTTATCCAATGGTTTTCAGTTCCATCTGGCGTCTGCAGTTCTGTGTCATCGAAGGATGTCGTCGAGATTTCCGCGCGCCGCTCATGCGTTCAAGTCCACGTTTCCGTGGCTGTATATGGTAACGCCCAGCATCGCATCAACCGACGTGCTGGTGGATACGGTGGAGAAGGCCCTTCGTGGGGGTGTAAACATTGTACAGTTGCGCAATAAGATCTTCGCGGCGGACTCCCCAGAGCTCAGAGCGATGGCGGTGGCATTGAGGGAGTTGACACACTCGCACAACGTCCCGTTGATAATCAACGACCATGTCGAACTTGCTCTGGAAATTGGAGCTGACGGTGTGCACATTGGTCAAGAAGACACGGCCGTGGAAGACGCTCAGGCTTTGGTGGGATCGACACCGTCGTTTCTGGTTGGGGTCACGGTACGCGATGCAATCCAGGCCCAAGCTGCATGCAAAGGTACCGTCGGTGCTTTATCGATTATTCATGTGCAGGAACATGTCATGAATGTTTTCGTGTAGCGGGTGCTGACTATTTGGGCGTTGGGCCAGTGTATGCGTCGAGCACCAAGCAAAATGCAAACAATGGCCAGGTCATTGGCCTGGACGGACTTGCTTCGACAGTCGAGATGGCGCGGCAGTTCAACGTTCCTGTGGTTGCGATCGGGGGCATCAATATGGACCGTGTCGAGGCTTGCATGGCGACCAAGGCTACCGGTGTCGCTGTGGTGGCGGCACTGAGCAGCGCCAGCGACGTCCGTGGCGCGGCAGTAGACCTTGCAGCAAGTGTGCGTCGTCACCACAAGGGTTGAAACGCTGTCGAAGGAAATCTTTCAAACAAGTCTAAACTCGACATTTTACGATGGTTTGATGCTTGGACACGGATCGAAATCGCATCCGAGGTCGACTCGACGCCGCTGGAACTTCTTGGTTGCGGCGCAATACCTTGCTTCCGTCGAGCACGCCGCGGCGGGGGGGCATGGGCTGAAGGTACAGTTCAACGCGGCGCTCCTGCGGACAACAGCCAGCGTTTGTGGGCACGTGAACGTGTCGTTGGCACACATCTGAACACGATGTCCACATGACCAACGAGTCGATCAACTGACGACGGATGAAAAATTACCAATGGACATGGATCAAAGGTGCAGTTCAGCGCGGGATTGGCAATCTTGACATCTCCTGACGAGCACACGAGCGTATCGTTCGCGCAGGACTAGCAAAAGAACGCGACGAGTATGCCATGCTTGTCCATGCCGGTGCTCTTACTGGAGGACACGGGAAAAACGTGCAGTTGTTGGCAAAGTCTCGGAGCACAATGTCACCGGATGGACAAACCTGGAAGAATGGGTCGCCTGAGCACGTCATGTTCTGGAATACACGCGAGAGGAAGGTGAAGAATGCCATTCAGCGGGGGCTTGCGTACTCGTGACGGCCCGGAGGCGTCGTTCAATGTGATGTTGCAAGGATAGTGTTCGCAGTTGCGCAGAGGATCCCGGCCGACTCCACGGCCGTTGGGGCAGATAAACCAGTCCTCGACACATGTGGCTTCAAGGGTGAGCGACGTACACGCAACGACGACGCCCATCGTCATGGCTCGGATGACGTGCGGTGTGATGGTGCGCATTGCAGAATATCGCCATTGAGCGCTTGAAACGGCGGAAGTGCCGCTATTTTTAGCCACCCAATCGAGGCATTTCGCAGCCGGAGACGGCGAGAATTTTGGGGACCGCCGCATCCTCCTCATGCACACGGAATCGGGCTGACCGCGATGAAGATTCAGTCGAGTGCGCCTCTGGGCGAGATGGAGAGCCTCGTTGTTGAGGTGTTAAATAGCAAAGGAGTGTTACAAGTCTACTTCTCGAATAACGCGAGCAACTGGTTGAACAGCGCGCGCATGACTGGGCTCTCTTGCCGTGAAGCTTGGGCCGCGAGGACGCTTCCAAATTCTCGCAGAACTCGAGGGTCTTTTGGAGGAATCGAGATGAGCACTCGGAGGAAAAGGTTGGCGCAATCCTCGTCGGGCTGGCCACGAGACGTGGTGTCGACGACCCATTGCAACAACATTCGAGCACCTATCGACTGGTAGCGCTCGGTAAGCTTCAGCACATCCCCTTCAGACACGCGCTTCGAGTGGAGCGTTCGGTCGATCACGTAGCACGTGCGGACTTTGTCGCCCAGCTAATGCGACGATGAGAGAGTTCACGGGTACGAATCTCACCGTAAGCTTCGAGGTCTGTGAATCCTGCTTGGATATTGCATCGAGGACGTGGTGAAATTGATCCACGGTGCAGCTCCCGTCGTCCCCAACATGTTCGTCGCACAGATCGACCATAAAGTCGGTCACCATCATGTTGTCCAATGTTAACTTCGGGTTGATGATTTCCTCAAAGTTTTCTTTGTTCGCCGATCGATACACCTAAGGGGGTACTATGAGAGATGCTGTCGAGGAATGAAGACTACCCGTGACGGCAGAGCACGACGTACCCGTTGCGTGATCGGGTGCGTACCAAACACGTCAATGTGTGCTTCCACAAGCTGGTGGTGCTGGGACAAAAGCTCGCGGAACATGCGGTGATGCCATGTCATGACCTCCTCGAGCAACTCTTTTCGTTGGACGTCCATCAAATCACGTCCAGGAGCGGCAGCAGCAAGCGGCGGAGGCCAAGTGAATTGAAGGCGAGGAAACGAAACGTGTACATAACCGGAACGTACTTTGGTGAAATGTAGGTACATTTTCGGATGAAAAATGGATTGAAATTTTTCATTATTTACGATTTTTGTGTTATGAAAATCCAAAGAATCCCACCCTTGGAAGCAACCATGACGAGGTCGTTTGCGAGGTCACAGCTCTTCATGGGCACCGATTTCCATCCCTGCACGAAGCATCCATTAGGCCAGCTCTGTGCGACTTGAGCAGGATACATCCATACCATGCAGGTCGAGAAACGAGCCATCCCCCAGCGGATACGTCCACAGGTCACCTTCCTGGGCAGCGTCGGTGTAATCCAAGATCGGTTGCCACAACCTCCACGCAGCAAGGATATCGTCGAGGTGCATGAAATGACTGTATCACTTGTGTCAATTTGTTCCAGTGAAAGGTGCTGCGCAATCGACGGTACCTTGTATCTCCGTCCAGCACTTTGCCCAAGAGAAATGTGTACGCGTTCGTCGATTCCAACGATACGTGTGGAACAAAACGAGTGTTTGGCGGTGTCATCGGTAATGCGCTGCTGTTTGCTTGAACCCATCCGGCTGGAGAGACCATCGTGGCCACAAGGGCGTCGCATAGTTGAATGTACTCCCCTTCTGGTCCCTATAATGCGTTCAAACGATTGGAACACTGGCATATTTCGATGTGTTCTCACTTGTATAACAAACAACAGCGTGCATGTCGTTCCAAACTGCAGCGCCACGCGGACTTGGCGCTGACTGAGTCCTTTCCCGGCCGTCAACGACGCAAATAGACGGCGTCGATCTTTATGCTGAAAACACACAGCCGCCGCCGTCGCTGTCGTGGACGATGGTTTCTTGAGCTCCAGACTTACATCTTGGGCATAGCCGTCGTACTGACCAAGGATCACGCCCTAGAAAAGATAATGCGAAGACTTGAGGGAGATCCACGATCGCACCTTCTGATCAAAGGTGAACTGGTGGACCAAGTCGAGGCGGCGGTTCGCCTACACGCGGCCGACACATAAGGCATCTGATGGATCAATTTAGTGGATACCGGGGAGTCCAGAGGGGGGGCCACGAGCCCCCACAAGAGCGTCAAGTGGTTCGCCATCACGTCCCGCACAATGCCGACGCTATTTCTCACCGCATTGAGACCAAACACATCGCTCGTGTGCACGTACTTGTCGAAGAAGGCCGTTCGTGTCGCAACGGTGTCGGCTTCGTGCATCGTGATCTGCGTCCCATGAGAGAATGCCATGGAAGAACATGGACAATACTTGGATGTGAGACAATTTCGGCCACCACTTGGAGTATTCGACGTGGTTGGCAGTCAAAAACGTGCGAAGGCCGTGAACGCCCCGCTTTCCCATGTAATGGTCCATCAAAAAGAGCTCGTCGTCGCTGAAGATGCCGCGCAACGACATGGCCAATGATTGCGCACTGGAAAGATCGTGGCCAAACGGTTTCTCGACAACGACACGTATCCAGGACTCGGGATGGCGCAGGTGAGCATGGACGTGATGGCAAATCTACCCGACACAAGGTTAGCACAACTCAAGAAAGGAAGGTTTACTGTTTCAAAGAATTGCGGTGGGACGGCCAAGTATACAATGAGCCCGGTCATATCTGGGGCAGCCCAGTCGAAGTTGACCGACAGAGCCTTGTAGTCCTCACCGTCTCTCAATCGTGCGTATCGAACACCCAACTTTGTCGCATCTGGGATGCCCTTGATCATGCTTTCGCCGAAGGCCTTGTCACTTACCCCACCAGCCCAGTATCGAAGCAAAGTTGCTGGCTTGTCCGATGCGTCACGACGGCGCAGGTGCTCAAATGCAGGCCAAATGTACTTGGTCGCTAGGTTGCCAGTACCGCCCACGACGAGGACTTGCACATACGCTTGGATCAAGCCAATTCCCACAAGCACCAGGATGGCGATGAACACCATCGTTGAAATGCTCCGAGTTGACGATTCGTATCCGGAATATCCGGATAGCTCATTCCCGTCATCGAAAGCTCATGCTGGAATATGTTTCGTCGAGACGATAAACTCAAGAAAGGCGGAACGGCCCGATCCAGGACGGACATCGTCGAGGAAGCGAGGAAGTTGCGCATGGAGCGAGAGAAGAGGCGATACACGGAGCGGCATGTGATTGCGGTGCAAGCGGTGGTTCGCGGCCATCTTGCGCGGTTATCGTTCCAGCAGCAGCTGCGCGAAGATGTGGATCGAAAGCTACAAGACATCGCCACCCTCAAGCAGATGCTTCAGAAGGAGTTTATTCTACCCTCGTCTGTCATTCTACCCCTTGTTTCGTCCGTCTTATTTGTTGCAAAGTTGCGAAGATCGAAATCCACAACGAGAATAGATGCGACCGATGCCACCAAGTTCGAGCACGTTGTCGGATTGTTGCAATCGAATTGGATCCTTTCTGGGGACTCATATCCAGCTGCATTTGGAAACATGTCGATTGCCACTTTGAAGCACGTCCTTGCTGGTTGTTTTCAACTTGGATCGGCGCAAACCCTCGAGTTTGTCGAAGCACTCGTGGGGTGCCATTCCACGGTAAGCAACCACCTCATTTCCTGTCGTCACCCGAGCACATCAAGCAATGCTCTTCGTAGAGTACACGTCCACCGTCCGCTCACACATTAACTGTTCCATACCAAGCGATGATAAAAATCTTGACGTATGACACCTTCGCTCCAATCGATCAGCCATGGTGGACCATGCCGCCTCGCCTCGAGGTACGGATGCACTCGACGCCCCATTACGTCGCATCTAAATACAACTTTCTAGTTTACTGTGTTCATGCGGCATGCCTTGATAGCAGCTCAAGCCGTGAATGTGTCGTGGTGGCGCTTGGTTTTACACCTCGTTCAGCATGCTCCATCCCCTGACGACAAGTCTACCATTCTCCATGCACTGCTTTGCAATGTACTGAACACATTTTACGATGTCGATCTCCCTCTCTGCGGATGGTCACAGCGCAACTGACATGTGCTGAGTCCATAGATCTTGACCGTACCAAACATGCGCGTCCCGCCGACTTGGTTGACGCAGTTGCATCAACTCTGGCCAGCCCTTGTCACCGTCCCGCTGGACCTTTCACGATGCCCACCATCACCGATACCTGGCATTCCATGCTCGGTGTTCTTACTTGCAAATGGCCTCGAAATACTGCAAACATCGCTGTATGACGTTCCTACCTGCATCGATCTTCCAGACTTTATTTCGGCGTTTCGCAGGAGGTCGTCGACGACGGAAACCCTGCCGCAAGATCTCGCGTGGATCAGTCAGCTACTGGCTGTCATTCCGGAAGAATCATTCAGCTTGGAACCGTTGACGTGGATGCATATCTCCACGTCGCACTCCGTCCCCGTCATGTATCCACCAGCGGTCGTTGCCCAATTGAGAATCATCCATTTGCAGGTGTGCTCGCAACATCACTTGAATTGTTCAGTTCTTTGACGTATTTGAATTGAGCTGACGACGTTTGTAGATGCGGCAATGGTGCGGGGAGTGCTTTACCGTGAACCCGGAAGGGCTCCGCAGGCCGCTCTCGACCGTGGTCCCTGCCCCAATGTTCCCTGAAGCTGCAACGAATGAAGTACGTACATAACATTGCTTCGACTGGCTCAAGGTTCGGGGTGCGTATAGGACCAGTATGGGTTTGGGTACATTGCTCAGCAGGGGTCGTTTTCGATCTTGCGACGGTTCTGGAAGAAGAAGACCCAGTGGACGACCAAGCTGATGCAAAATCTGAACCTGTTCAAGTCGGAGCGGCCTCCTCGTCGACCATCTACCGCGCAGGACTCACCATCCCACGTACCAGATGTCGCTCCGTTCCGCAATGCTGCTTTCACGTCCCTCGTGCGACTCTGTGGCTTGTTTCTGTGGCGATGGAAGTCCACTGACAAGAAGAACTCCCCCGAAATGCTCAGCTTTCTCAGCTTCTATCGATCTGCCCACGGGACGTCGCTCGTCACGACCTTGTGGACGTACTTCCAGGAAACGCACGACGTTGATGCGACTGCGCAGGTTCGTGTGAACCACATAACATTTTTGTGAGAAGCATTGATTGCCACCCGCGCATTGTCGTAGTCGTTGCTTCTCGAGCGAGCAGCGCCATGCGACCCCACGGCTTGTCTCTTGCTCACGTTTGCACTGACATACAACAACCTCTTGATCGTCCTCCACGACAACGAGGTCACGTCAACTCGTCTAGCACTCTCCTCATATTGGATGTAGATGCATGAGCAAGGGTTCCCTCTTCCACTGGCCGAAGTCGAACGCGTTGTCGTGTTTTTCAAACACGTCCTCTACCGACGATACTGGCTTGCTCCCCGTACGCAAACCACCCATCCGTTTGGCGAGTACGCTGTCGATGCCGCGACGTGGCTACTGCAGTCTCTGTACAACCGGTGCTCTCGCCGCCCGTTTTCCAATGTCACGAGCTGGTCTGTGACTACCAACGCATGTATGCATCGATGTCACACAATACACTCGTATAGGATTGTCAAGGACTTGGATGGTGACGACATGCTTGAGAGTGTGCTGAACGAAGACCCAAAAGGCCAAATGCTCTTGCGCCAAATGCCGTACTTGCTACCGTATGCAGATCGCGTACGGCTGTTCCAAGCGCTCTTGAAGCTCGAGCGAGAGAGGTATTGCCCCCTGATTGACATCGCTTGTTGCTTGCACATGGAGCATCCTTGATCGAGTTCGAGATGATGTACAAGAAACAACGTCTCGATGCAGGCATCAGGAAATGGCTCCTCCGTGCCGCATTACGATTCGACGTGGGTATGTTCTGGAAGACGGTCTGACCAAGCTCAATGCAATTCGGCGGGACCTCAAGAAAAGAGTCCAGGTTTGTGCATGGCCCATTGGGTTTCAAGCACCAGTAATTGCGATCTTTTGGCCATGGCCCAGGTGCATTTTATCAACGAAGCAGGGACGGAAGAGGTCGGGATCGACGCGGGGGGGCTCTTCAAGGAGTTTTGGACCGAGTTGAGTCAGATGGCGTTCGATCCCCACTACGGCAAGACCACAACTCCATCGATCTCGAACCTCATGCATGCGGTGACTATCTAGGATTATTTCAGTGCTCGGACGACCACCTACTCTTTCCAAACCCAATGTCGAGTCAAGTCCACTCGAACGACACGCTCTTGTTTGAGTTCCTCGGCAGCATCTTGGGCAAAGCCCTCTACGAGAACATCGTCGTGCAGCCCAAATTTGCTCGCTTCTTCCTGTCAAAGCTTCTCGGCAACCACAACCACATCCACGATTTACCATCGCTTGATCCTGAATTGTACAAGGTTAATTGTCCAACGACGTCGAGGGCTAGTCAGTGATGGTGCTACCGGCCGTGTAGAACCTGATGTTCCTCAAGGGATACGAAGGCAACGTAGCAGATCTTGGGCTGTCTTTTACGATCGGTCAAGACTGCTTTGGCGTGCATGTACGTTCGGCGATCATCGCTTCACTTACGTGGCGGCACTCGGACTTGTAGAAAGAAGTGGACCTCTTGCCGGGAGGGTCCAACGTGGGTGTCACCAACGACAATCGCTTCCGATACATCCATTTGGCTGCAAATTACTACTTGAATGTGCAGATCCGCCACCAAAGCGCCGCCTTCTTGGCCGGACTGAGCGACGTCGTGAACGTCAGGCTACTGCACATGTTCAACGAACCCGAGCTCCAAGTTCTAATCTCGGGGTCACCCAGCGCTTTCGACGTCGAGGTTATGCTCCAATACGATGATGGAAGGAACCATTTCGAATGTTTCGTGCCTTGTATAGGACTTGAAGTCGGCGACGACTTTGACGGGAGGGTACTTTTCCCAGGACAAGCGCATTGGGTGGCTGTGGAAGGTATGTCTCCGCTTCGAGAACTGGGAAACATGGTGATGTAACGATCCTAGGCGCTTGAGAGCTTTACGCCGAGTGAGCGCGCACTCTTTCTCCGCTTTGTAACGTCATGCCAACGGGCTCCGATTTTGGGGTTTCATTCGTTGCATCCTCCCTTTTGTGTGCAAAAGATCTCGATTCGCTGCGATGACGACAAGTTGCCGTCTGCCGCCACGTGTTTCAACACGCTTAAACTTCCCACGTACTCGAGCTACAAAGTGCTGCGGGAGAAGCTGCTCACTGCCATCACGTCCGGCGCTGGCTTTGAAATGACGTAGGAGTTGCACCTGCGAAAGGTGCACGCTGCTTGTACATGCAAAGGGAATATGTTTCTGTACACGATCGAGTGTTGCGGACCGGGACCTCGTTTCCTCGCATCTCGTGCAAGGATTTACGGCATTGTGTGCGTCGTCGCCAACGACAGCTGCGGCCTTTTTTGGTCCTTGAACAAAAGAGGATTCGATAAAGTGCGGTCATGGTTCCCCTTAAAGTACGGTTGCTTGTATTGCACGTATGATTGGTGTAAATTCTCTCATTTATAGCAAATCAGAGACGAGTCCGGTTTCATCTCGATGACGCATTGCGAGGGGATTGTGGTGGTGAGGACACCAGTTTGGAATTGACGATGCAGATCACGGTCTCAAACGCCAAAGGAAAGGAGTATGGCACCGTGGAGGCCCAGCCAAAGGACACGCTCGCGCAGCTGAAGAAGCAGCTGCAAAAGATCACTCGCTTGAGTATCCACCGCCAAGGTTTGAAGCTCAAGACGACCGGCGACGCGTTCAAGGTCGATCAGTTCGATGCCTAGGCTTTGCGATTTGTTCTCATGTGCTTCCACTGCATTAGAACTTGACTGGCGATTTGGAAACTCTTGCGACACTCGGCTTCGTCGAAGGCACGAATGCCCTTGTCGTCAAGGACTTGGGTCCCCAAATCGGCTACCGCACCGTTTTCATCTTGGAATACCTGGGTCCCATGGTGTTTGTGTTATTGTACGCCACGCGCCCTGCGTTCCTCTATGGTGCCAAGGCTGCATCGCTTCCATTCAGCAAGACCGCGACTTATGGCATTGTCGCGTGGACGCTCCATTTCCTCAAGCGCGAGCTGGAAACAATCTTCGTCCATCGCTTCTCCCGCCCGACAATGCCGCTCTTCAACTTATTCAAGAACTGCATGTACTACTGGTCGTTCGGTTTGATCATTGGGTACCCCTTGTGCCACCCTCTGTACCAAGGACCCAAGTCCGAGACCCAAGTCCTCATCGGGCTCGTGATTTTTGCGGTACGTCGCGCATCCGTCTGTCACCATCATCTTCTGCAGTACCCCATGCTCCTCGATAGGTGTCTGAAATGTTGAACTTCAGCGTGCACATGCAATTCCGCCTCATGCGTACTCAAGAAGGATCGAGCGCCCGCAACATCCCCAAGGGTCCCCTTTTTGCCCTCGTGTCGTGCCCAAACTACACATTTGAAGTGCTTGGATGGGTGGGATTCTCCATCTTCACTCAAATCGCTTTCGGTAAGCAAACGAATGCCCTTCTTCTGAGGCTCATGTCATTCCAGGCTACCTCTTTACGTTGGTGGGCTTCCTCCAAATGGCTCAGTGGGCACTCCAGAAGCACAAGGGCTACTACAAGACCTACGGCGACGACTATAAGAAGCTCGGCCGCAAGGCCTTGGTGCCGTTTTTGTTGTAATGCTGGCATACCTCGTTTTATGACTTTTTGTCGTATTGAACTTGCTCTGACAAATAGCTCAAAATGCCAACTATTAATTGGATACATTTGCGAGATTTTAGCATAATTTCAATTTGAACTTGATCATTCAATCTGCTACACCTCATCGCGAGCGATGCCGCTTGTTCGCGATGGGGTTGATCGGGATGTCGTCCTTGTGTTTGTCGAGATCTAATCGAGGGAAGAGTTCCTTATTGTTGAGCTGGATGCGCGCTTCCTCGGCCTGCTCGTACGCATCCACGTCGCCATACACCATCTTGATGAGGTTGTCGAACGTGGGGTCCGGTCTTAGCGCTCGGCGGGTCGTGAAGGGCGTGTTGCACACTGGGCACACTGTATTCTTTCCTTTTTCGTGGATGTGTCGATGAATGCAGACAGTGCAGAAACGATGAAGACATGCCGTGATCACCATCGCATCACGGATAATACCTAGCGTTCATTGCGTGAGGCTTGTAGTAGGAAGGAATATCCATACCAGTGCAAATGGCGCAATTCAGCTCTTCATCCAAGGACGAGGCTGGAATGTGGAGTGTCCTGTCCTGTGGCTCACGGGGCTGCCGGCATATGTCGTACAGATTCATGTCATATCCCGCAGCGAGACGAAATTCCTCGTAGTTGGACGCCGTGTTGGGTTCTCGGAAAGGATTATGTCGCTCCACCATATTGTTGTACGTCGTCAGCACCTCATCAACGTCGACGTCGGCCTCGCTGTTGCCAGTCGTCCCAGCGACTCCCGCGTCCACGGACCCATTGTGCACCATCGTTTTGTGACAGTGTGAATGGAATTTCGGGGTGACATTTTTCTACACCCAGGCAGACTTACAAATCTCAAGATATTATTTTGGAAAAGATTTTTACCATCGACCAATCACAATTGAGAACATCCCAACAAATGAAAACTCCATTCAGAAATCATGAACACAAGTCGAGCAGTCCATGCATATACACAGCATCAGTGACGCAGCGATGTGAGCATAGCGCAGCCTGGATGGCTAATAGTTATCCTCACGTTGCTCAACAGAGTTTTGCTGACAAAGACGTGGTGGTATATCTGTCATCAAGTGACGATTTCGTAGAATCAAGCAGTTCGTGCGCTTCGATATATTTTGCTTGAAAGAAATTTTCGAAGCAACAATATTTGGTAAATATATGGCCTGTTCCGATCGAAACGAATTGGCAAAAATATCTTGTAAGCGCGGACCATTGTGTGCATGGGAGACGTCATGTCTAAGGCTGCGTCATGGCTGCAGACGCTGGTCGTAACCACGAGCGCCCTGGCCGTCGGCCTTCTCGGAATCCTCTACGTGTATCAAGAGAAGCTGCTCTACTTTCCTAGCATGCCTGGTGTCTCCAAGCTGACCACCGAGAACCCAGAAGGTACTATCGTCGCTCTGTTCTTGTGGCAGGCATCCAGGTCAACGCGACTACGTCAGGGTACCGCCGTCCCGACGAGTACGGAATCGACTACGAAGATGTGTTCATACCATGTGCGGATGGTGTAAAGATTCACGCGTGGCTCATGAAACAACCGCAACCCAAAGAAGTGTCGACAATCGTGTTCTTCCACGGCAATGCAGGCAGTACGTTCATCTCGTCCCCCTTCATCCAAAAGTCTTGGGCCTCATGCTCAGTCACCCGTAGATATTGGATACCGTCTCCCGAACGCCGCCAAGATGTTTCGCCACTTGGAATGCAACATTCTCCTGGTCGATTACCGTGGCTTTGGGATGAGCGAAGGAGAGCCTACGGAGCGCGGGCTTCAGCTCGATGCAGAGGTAGACGAAACGACCATTTTTGTCTTATCTATTCTCACCATTCTGCAACTTGCAGGGCGTTCTGGACTACTTGCACTCGCGCGGTGCCTCTACAGTCGATTCATCCAAACTCATCCTCTTTGGCAGATCCCTCGGTGGCGCTGTCGCCGTCTACGCCGCGACGACACGACCCAAACAGGTGTATAGCATGCTTTACCTGCTTGCGCTCATGTTTCCTACGTTGTAGATCGCTGGCCTCATCCTTGAAAACACGTTCTTGTCCATCTCGGCCATGGTAGATCAAGTTATGCCATGGCTGTCGCACGTCAAGTCGGTGGTTCTGCGCCTTGACTGGGGCAACGAAGGTCGGATACCGTTGCTGACGCACCCGATTCTATTTGTTGCGGGCGAGCGGGATGAGCTCGTGCCCCACACGCACATGCAGCGCCTGCACGCGCTCGCGGTCAAGAGCACGCTGCGAGCATGGCTGCCAATTCCTCGAGGCACGCACAACGACAGCTGGATGCGTGGGGGAATGGACTACTTTTACACCCTCAAGAGCTTTATCGGGAACGTTGTGGGCGAACCGTCGTCCGTTGACACCAAGACGGGCCAGGTCAAGACACCCACGGACATGGTCGACGACGAGGATTTCAAGGAAGCACCGTCGCATATCCCCAACATGCTGGATCAGCAGTCGCTGCTCTTTCAACGGCCGGCCAAGAAGATCGACCAGGACGAGCTGTAACATTCCACTAAAAATCCACCGGCAATTGCGTTGGCAACCATTGTTGGCCACATGTAGATGTCCCCTCGAGAAAACCTCGCAACCGATGTACAGTCTCCTCATTCATATTGTCCTCGGTCGTCTGCATCGTAATCATGACGATCCACTCGTTCCGTGACACGTTGGGCGACGCCGTCGCCTTGCCTTGGCATCCACCACAAATGGCAAGCATCTTCGTGCAGGTTCTACTCATGAAACTCGCCTTGACGCGTGCTCTACTGGGGACCTTTGGCTACAGGAGCTGTAAAACTTTCTCGCTACAGCATTGCTTTGGGACCCAACGACAGTGTCATTGCCGACGTAATTCGGTGACTCGAGGAAGGTTCTTCACACCGAAAGATGTAGGAAGGATGAACAAGACAGTTGGGCAAGGGAGTTGCGACGATGGGACGGTGAGATTACCCATTCTGAGGTCGACTTTACCTGACCAGACCACATTGCCTTCACTTGAGGTACCCCCCCCTAACCATCGATGATCTGTTGGAGATGGACAGCCCCCGCACATGCATGGACCGAACATTGATCTGAACATCGCCAAGATGCTACTTTCTTGCGTGCAGTGGAGATGCATGACCAATTCATGTGGCCAGTCTGCAACAAAGCGCAGGACGTTGACGGCATTCTCTACCTCGTCCATGCGGCTGATACGTGCATGTGGTCCTCGATGTGATCGACGATTCGGTCTAAAGTATGCTTCGTTGCAGCTTTAATAACTCGGTCACGCGGTAGGTCGCAACATGGATGAGGTGGCGGGGTTGGAACGTGCCCATGTTCATGAGCGTATGGTGCAGTGACGGCATGGCGCGGAGGCCGTCGCCGTCGTCATTGCTTGGAAAAGAAGGACGTGATGGGTTTCTGCGGCGACTCGCCAATCTTGGGTTTTTTTGGCGTAAGTGTCGGTCTTGGCGCGCGTGATGCATGACACATAGAGCACGAGGACGTCGTAAACGCGTTCGCAAAAGTGCACGTGGCGCACGTCCATTCGGCCAAGGGCAATTCTCGACGGCTGTCGCACATGGCACACATCTTGGCGTCGCCAGCGTTTTCAAACGTGCATGCATCGCAATTCCACTTGTCTGGAGGGGGCATGCATGTCAAGGGACATGCGCCGTCCGCTGGCCGTTTAAACGATACACGAGTCGGGCTTGAGGAGACGTGATGCGACAGCGCAGCATCGTCGGCACAGTCGGAGCGCTCCGTCTTGAGGGGAATGAAAGGATCTGGCGCGACGGACTCCGCTTGGTCTTCTTTCTTGATCGAAGGGCCGTCCATTTGCTTGTAGAAAGACGTGATCTTGCCTACAACAATCGTCACGACGCCATGCAGGATGTCGCAAGAGTCGTTCGACCTGCTACGCGAACATCCACTTTTGCCATGCATGCGTCGGAATCAAATGTCGCTTGACCAACTGCATGCACAGAAATTCCGACAAAAATGTGACTAGATCGCATGGACGAACCTTGCTTGGTCACGGGGTAATACGTCAGGTCATCGTGAGGATATGGGCGCACCAGTGACAAAAAAGGCTTGAAGCGCTTGTCAGCGGCCTCGTCGGCCAGCCACCGGTCGGCTTCGTCGGCATCTCGCAAGATCAACTGTCGACGAATAGGACGGTCGAGTGGATGAAGCAGGTCGTACCGGCATCCGAGTGTGAATCCATTTCATTTTGGGCGGGGACTCCGTCGTAATGATCGAGTACGTGTAAGTGATATTCCCTTCGTCATTGCGCCAAGCGTCGAACAGCCCTGCAATCTACACGGGATTCCACGATCGGCGTCACGCGGGAACGGCAAAGACGAACGCGCATGATGGGACTGCCGGCGAGGTGAATAAAATACGGTTGCTTGTCCGACTTGCCGAGCTTTTGCCATTCGTAAAACCTGATGTTGCATCGGGTCATGGACACGACATGGAATGGCAGGGAGGTGCGTACCCATTAAACAACACGACGCAGCGCTTTTGGTCGACAAGTTGGCGGTACGCCGGCGTTTCCGCCATGGATTCGGACCTGCATGTTATGTATTACTTCTTTGACGTAGTGCGATCGAAATGGAGGCCGCCAACCTGGCATTGAAGCGCATGAAGTGGTTCACCTTCTCGTCGGGCTTCATGTACGACGGGATAAGTCCCCACTGGAAAACGCATCAGCGCTGTCAAAGCGGTAGATGCGCCGTGCGCCTTACCTTCATCGGTCGCACAACGAGGTGCTTGGTAGCCTTGTCCTGATACAGAATTGGCGTTGCCATGCCAGGGGACACATTGTAGTGAGGCGAGTCTACCGCAGTCGGTACGGGCCATGAAGTTCAATCAGCGATGTCCTTAAGCTCTTACACTTATCTTGGTCGACAAAGTCTTCCACCGTCGTGTGGGTTGCCTTGATTACTTCTTCGGGTTGCAGCACACAGCACGCTCTTCCGCACATGACAAACTGCCATGTCGAACGCACTGTGCATCCGGATGTTATCCGTACCATCGTCATGCCATGCACAAATGCCATCATGAGCCACAATGGTGCGGAGATCAACCAGATCCCAGCGTCAGACGTGAATATGGAGACACCCAGAGAGCCTGCCGTCCCTGAGATCGTATGGTACGAGCATATCCAAGGGTCTAAGCCTATTCTGGAGCACTGCATCACTGCGCCATTCGACGCGCACTTCACACGCGGAGTCAAGGTGTCTCCAGACGGCCTTTGCATCCTGACCAACAGCGACGACAACGTGCTACGCCTCTTTGACGTAGAGCCCGATCTTCAGTCGGTACGATACACCTTCTTGCATGCTCTTTGCAGTTGATCTGGATGAAAGAACGTGTGTCGATGTCCAGGAGACGTTGAGGATGCATGAAGGCGGCACGGTGTATGACTTCCAGTGGTATCCATACATGAACTCGGAGGACCCAGCAACGTGTGTGTTTGCCACGACGAGTCATGCGCACCCTGTGCATCTCTGGGATGCGTACACGGGGGACCTGCGCGCGACCTACCGCGCGTACGATCACCTGGACGAACTCACGTCCGCGTATTCGGTGGCATTCAACGGCACGGGGGACAAAATCTTCTGCGGTTTCGATCGCACGATTCGGTTCTTCGATGTATCACAGCCCAGCCGCGACTTCTCCACGCGATCCTTGAGCAAGACCAAAAAGACACGGCATGGCCAGCGGTATTCACCACCTCCATCGTCGTCACCATTCATCTCGGAACTTTACGCCGTTCGGTTTCCCGTTCTTATATTGGTTTTTATGGATTTCAGACGTCGACGAGCAATTCTTTTTTCGTGCAAAAAGTTGCTTTTTTGCGCTATCGTTGTGCGTCCATCTCATGAAACACCAACTTCCCACGTAGCGGCATTATCTCGACCATCCACTTCAACCCCGATCATTCCAAGTACGACTTCGCAATTAATCCTCTCGAAATGATGTTGTGTACATGACGCGGTGGATTTCGCGAGTAGGATGTATGCCGCAGGGTCGTACAGCGGGTCGACTTGCATTTACGCCGAAGACAGCGGCGAACTTTTCATGGGCCTCGAGGCATGGACCTGATCCAGAACGTTGAACGACGTGGATGCTGACGTGTGTGGGGATGTGCTAGGGCCACGATGGACAAGGCATCACACAGGTGCAATTCACTCCAAACGGGCAGTATCTCTTGACTGGCGCCCGCAAGAACCACACGATCAACGTGTGGGATATCCGCAACACGATGCAAGTGCTCCATACGTTCAAACGTGAGGCACCTACGAACCAGGTTAGGCTACGTCAAGTGCGTTGGACCCAGGATTTCATGTCGTGCGTGTAGCGCATTGCGTTTGACATCCACATTGGCAGTCGCTACGTCGTCACTGGCAGCGCGGTACCCATCCCATGTCGAGATGAATAGGGCGCACTCCTGTGAACCAAGTTACATGAACAATTTGTAGGATGCAAGGGTCCTCATGTATGATATGTACACGGGCGAATGCGTCAGCGAGATCGCGACGTTGCCAGGTGTCCACATCACAACCTGACCAACCTAACACGATGCGTAGAGTGCGTGAACGGTGTGTCCTTCTTTCCCTTCCCAGACACCGCGCGCATTGCCCTCTGCACAGGGCAGCGCACGTATACACTGCCTCCTGATATGACGGACGACGATGCCGAGGTCGCCAACGTCGGCGCCCGCCATTGTGTTCAAGTGTACGACTACCATCCTCAACTCCCCGAACAGTAACCTTTTGGGACGCCACGTAAAAATGGATATTGCCAAACTGGCGATTTTCCACGATTTTTTCGATGTAGGCGAATTATCACCTGTACAAATGAATAATTGCTACTTGTATAATCGAATAACCTCGAAGGTCCACCAAAGTGTGTGATTCCCCACGCAACAGCAGACGTCGATGGTGTGCATCCGCAATGCCACGGTAGGGTGGAAGATGGTGGCTGAAGGCGCCTTGACGCTCACGTGTGTATAGGTGCCGGACTTGCTTGCAATGCAGAACGCCAACCTGTGGTGCTTGCCTGAAAACTACCAGATGAAGTACTACTACTACCACATTATGTCGTGGCCGCAATTGCTGTACGTGGCGGAAGACCACCACGGAAAGATTGTAGGATACGTGTTGGCCAAGATGGAAGAAGATGCGACCGTGCCGCATGGCCACATCACGTCCCTTGCTGTGTTGCGCACGCATCGCAAGTGCGGGATCGCGACCAAGCTCATGAAGGCCGCTCAACGTGCGATGGTTGAAAACTTCAAGGCCGAGTATGTATCTCTCCACGTACGTGAAGGCAACGCGGCGGCGTTCCATCTGTACCGCAAAACCCTCGAGTACCAAGTGTACGACATCGAGAAGGGGTACTACGCCGACGGCGAAGACGCATACGACATGCGATTGCCGTTCACGGAAAAGTGCCACACTGCCATGTCGGCCAATGTTGCCAAGTGGAACGCGTATTTGGCTGAACAAGGCAAGTAGACCAGGCAATTACATACGAATGGACGAACCATCTTACGAATGCACGATCGACATTGCATTCGCATTCACGAGTAGTTGCCATGAGTGTGCCAGTTCAGGACTCCCTTGCAGACGAACACAGTCCCAGTCAACGGCAATCCGATCCAGCTAGAACATGGAGACATTGTGAACTATTTCCGCCCCTCTCTGCACATCCCATGGTTTGATTTCGGGCTTCGATTGCCCCGGTTAAGATGGAATAATGCTTAGTGATGCGTATTCACACTTTAGCTGACGAGTGCAAGTCCTGCTTGGCCCTCTGTTACGTGGCGGGATGGCAATTCCGGTTGATGGTAAAACAAAGCCGGTAATCGTTCGGAACCTTACACGAGAGACTTGCTCAAGATCTCGTAAGACTCGGACGTGTCCCCTTGCGCAGACGGCGACGTGTCGTCGATGACGAATCCCATCTTTTCTGTGTAAAACTTCATGGCGGCGATGTTGGACTTGAAAACGGTGAGGAGAATCAACTTCATCTTGTACTTGCGCCCGATGAGTTGCAGCAACTGCATCAGTCGCTTGCCAAGCCCTTGGCGTTGCATACCAGGACCAACCTGGATTTCGTAAACGTACACAACAGCATCTCCTTCGTCTTCCACGAATCGAAAATGGAGAAACGCGTCAATCTGTCCTGGAGTCCGTTCGACGACGATGTACCGCGCTGCATCCTCAAATAACTCGACTCTTTTCTTCTCCATGTCGAATCCCCACGTCGAATTTTCGTATAGTTCCTGCATGTTTTCGCGAAACACGCCCTCAATTTGGCGTCGTTCGGCTTCCGACAACTGTTGTGCATTCAGCGACCTGAGCTTGGCAAACACATCAGCCATGGTCGTCGGGAATAACTCGAACGCCTTGAACTCTGGCATGAAGTCTGCGACATTGTTGGCATGGGCGATGAGTTGTCTCCGCGCCAACGCCTGCTGCTCCTTTTTCGTCAGCCGCTTGGCTTTTGGCGGCATTTTCACATCTGAACCGGACCAACGTCCGGTTAAAAACCGAATATCCGGAAGAGTTGGGTATCCGGATATGGGGTGGTGTCATTTTTACTTCCTTTAAACTATACTATACTAACCCCTTGATGCATCGAAGTCAAGAGCCACTACACGAGTGGTGAAGACAACAACGACTATGGATAGCCTGAACCCCGGCCAGAAAGTTGCGCTCTTCACGGCTGCTGGTGCGTTTGGCGGAGCTGCCGTCGGCTCCGTGGAGTCCGTGTGGCGCATTCCTCGATTGGGTACATATATTCCATTACTTTGGTGCATTTCATTGCTGTGCTGTAGGCCAAGAACTCCCAAGCTTTGCCAAGCAATTGCGTGGCATCGGCGGTCGCTCGGTACCTACTTTCCACATTATGTACCGAATGTTGTGCTCACAGAACGTCGATCAATAGGTGGCCTTTGGGTCTGCAAGCTTTCTCTTTGCAGCAGGCGAACATGTCGCGGTAAGTTGTTAGAGAGGTTCCCCTGCCAATACGCCATGTCATCACGTTGAATTCGTAGCACTCGATTCGCAGCAACGATGACGTGTGGAACCCTTTCATTGGTGGCCTCGTGGCGGGTGTTGTGCCTGCTGTGGTGAAGCAGAACGCCTTGTGGGGCCTGGGTGCCGGCATTGCCGTCGGCACGACCATGGCCTTTGCGCATTACTTTGAAAGTGGCGATTCCAACAAGACCCCCCTTGAAAAGTGGGCGAGCCGCTACGATTACCTCAAAAAGGATTAAACATTAATCATGGTGTCACGTTAAATTCGCATCCTCTTTCTCTACCCCACCGACATGGTGCCACAATTCGACCCTGCCACGACGACAGCATTAGTCTTCGTCTTCCACGCTCCTGGCATGGAATCATTACCGTAAAATCCCTCAAAGCATGTGCACACCCCAGTGGCATAGTTGCACACCCCGCGATTGGAACACTCGGCAAAGCACACATTCCCTGCTGTTCCTGTTCCAAACCCGCCAGGGGCGACAACGCCCGAGCAGTCCAGCTCGTTCGTCCCAGTTGTGACGGGATCGTCTCCATATGGACAATGCTCTGTGGTCCATGACATTGGCATGAGGTGAAGGATGGATGGTCATCCGTCAACGTACGCAATGAACAGTCGGAGCCGAACCAGCTACTCGCCTGAACCTGGCCGGACGCGAGGCCCACGGGCCACGACGAGTCGCACACACACCCAAAGACACGGTCTTGATCCCATGTCGTTGTGCTCTGAAGACACAAACGTCAATTGAGTCAATAGTTCATTGAGTTGCACCAGGAGACCGCCATAAGTTGTCGGGGCTGAGAGGGGCATGGCGGCGGAAATACCGGCAAGAGCTCGCATGCTTACGCACGTGCCATGGCCGGAACAGTCTTTGGGACACGAGGCTACACCAGAGTTGGGAAACGATACAATATGAGTGTTGGAAATTACTGCGCTCGCAGGCCCCGCCAGCAAATCCAGGAAAACACTTGCACTCGCCAGTGGATGCGTCACAAATCCCCATGTCGGAACATTCGGCGACAGCATGGCCTGTTGTGGGCTGAGTTGGGATCGAGTTCCAGGACGCGGCAGCAGGACACACACCTAATTGTGGGAAGTGTTGAATTCACCGGGTGGAATACGATAAATAGAAGGCAATTGCGTACGTCTGGAGCAATCGGCGGCCTTGTTGTTTGAGATGTCTGTGGGACTACCCCACCCATTGGTACATGTGCACACTTTCGTCTTGGTGTTGCACTTGCCATGGCCGCTGCAATCGTTCAAGGCATTGCACAAGTCGCCACCTGCTGGATTATAACTCGACCCCCCACTCGACAGAATGATCAAAACCATGAGCCTCGTCCATGCCGTCCTGCTTCGCGGTGACTCGGACGTGCGCATGATGGTCGTACGTGGGAACGAAATCGGCCGTTACAATTCCAAGTACGGTTTCACAAAGTCTACTTTTTCGGAATTTAGCAATTTGACGAAATATACAAAAATAGTATTCTTCGAGATAGGAAATTTACGTTTAGCGAGTACGGCTGATGCCGCCGTATCCATTCGGTTGTGGCTTGGGAGCGTTCGGGTCCTTGGCATAGACAGGCTCAACGTTGGGTTCATACCGTCCTCGCCACCCTGTCTCGCTCGGCATAATGAAGTCCGCAGGGTTTTCCACGCCTTCGATCTGCATCCGTCGCGCACGTTCGTCCGCCTCCTGCGCTGCGCGCGCCGCTCGTTTGAGCTTTATCTCTTCGAAGTATGCAATTTGCTTCTTTTCGATATCTGCTTGCCGCCTCTTTTCCTTCTTTGCCTTCTTCGCCGCTTTCTTCAGTTTCTTTTTCTCGTCTTTGGTCATCTTGACTTTGAACACGTCCACTCCTTGATGGATGTCAAACTTATTCGCTAGCTCCTTGCCTTCGTATGCATGTCCTGGCTTCCCGCGCAATTCCTCATCGTCGGCAACTTCGTTTTCCTCTTTGTCCCGCAGTTCCTTGGGCAACTTGTATTTGTGGACGTGGTCGACACGAAGCATTCGTTCCAATAACGTGGACCCGTTGAAATTGTCGACTGCAAGAACCGTCGACAGGTGATTTTCGTACTTGATGAAGCTGAACCCCATGCTCTTGCCTGTGTCCTTGTCACGAACGAGGTTGATGTCCTCGATCTCTCCCACTTGACTGAACACACACAGGATGTCGCCTTCCGTGAGTTCGTATGAGAGGCCTCCGACGTACACCCATGCCGAGTCCCGATAGATGTGGTGCCACGACCCCTCAATGCCCACGCCTTGCTCGAGCTCTTGCTCATTGAGCCGTTGGATTTCCTTGATCACGTTCATGCCACCGCAATGCTTGGGAGCAAATTTCACACTATATAGTGCCTACATTGGTTGTGGTTTATATTTTGCTTTTCAGATACCACATAATGTATGTATTTTTGTTCAGGGGCACAATTGAGTACTACACTAATAGAAGGAATCGTGACACTAATTTCAGTTCGACCTGCGCACTTAGCACACACAACATAGTCGAACCTCTCCGCTTGAGCAACAAAGATGGCGTTGTGGGACGATTCTCCAGCCGCTCTGGGCCTGACGGTGGAGCGGGCGCTGCGGGACGCTTCGACATCGTCCGCCGCACTATTACCTGAAGGATGGATCTTGCGTCTGATTGATAAAGGTCATTCCTTGGATCGTCTTGCATCGTTTCTTGATGCAGTGCTGCACGCTGGGATGCGCGTGGCAACGAGCAACACGTTTGCGAGCTTACCACCTGTGGACGCGTACCTTGGTGATCTGCATGCACAGCAGAGCCGTGTGGGAAGCACCAAGGGCGGTGTGTGCGGCTATATGTTCAAGAACAACGACATTGCGTGGAATTGCCGTACGTGCCAAATGGACGACACGTGTGTGCTGTGCCAACCCTGCTTTCAAAATTCCGACCATGCGGGACACGAAGTTTTCTTTCACCGGACGTCTCCCGGTGGCATGTGCGATTGCGGCGACGTCGAGGCGTGGAAGCCCGAAGGGTTTTGCAAAGATCACACGGGGGCGCCGTCGGAACCGTCGGCATTGACAGAACCACTTCTCCCACCCGCGATGGAACGTGTGTTCCAGTGCATTTTCCGCGACTTTGTTGGGTTCATCACGTGCGTTGCGCAACACTCGGCCAGCTCGTTTGACGATTTCAAAGTGGCCGAGAACGGCGACGCGATTAAGCGCAAGCACTTTGCAAGAGCGACATCCACCGGCGCAGCCGGGTCACCACCCCTTGTACCAGCGACGACAAACCCCGCCATCTTTCACACACGGATCTCGAACGACGACGTGCACACGGACGACGAGTTGGTGCGGTGTCTGTCACAAATGGGCTTCAATGAGGGATTTGCCGAGGAGTTCACTCGGTCCGTGGACAGGCGCGGATGTGGTACGCTTAAGGCCGACGTAACGCTGGCCGAAGCATTAAATTGGATGCGGCAGATGAAAGAAGCCGGCAACTGGTTTGCCTCCGTCGTGGACAACTATCACATTGCAAACGAAGTGGCTTGGGGCAAACTTTACGAGTATCTGGCGCCGCTCCTGGCGGCATCCCCTGCCGTCCAAGCGATCTTGTTTGAGCAGTTATTTGCTCTGTATGCAACTCAAGATGGCCCCAATGCGTACCAAATCCCGACGAAGAAAGCACCATTGACGGTCCTCTTGCAGGCGACGCCGTTCGTCAAGAAGGAACTCGTGAACGGCATGAAGCAATTGTACTTGGCCATCATGGGGTCCAAGCAGCTTAAGATGCAGTTTGCTCCCATCTACGTCACCGTGTTTCCGAAGCTTATGATGCAGTACTTTGGTGGAATGGGCACCGAGCGGGAAAATGTGTTTGGGCTTGGCGTTCAGATCTTTACGACGCCATCGATCGTGCATCAGCTTGAAGACGACATGGGGCTGTGGGAAGTGGTGCTCACGACTCTGCAGGACGCGATGAGTCTAGCAAAGGTGCCCGTGGACCCACTGCCCGGCGACTCGTTCACATACAGCGTTCAGCACATGGCAATCAAGTACCGTCGGTATTTTCCGCTGCTCCAAGACATCAACCACTTGCTCATGCTGCCAACGATGGCGATTAAGTTTGCCACGACGTGTGCGAGTTTGTTCTTTTCCGTGCTTAACGATGCGTCCCACATGAATCTCCAAACCCGCGTGCCGGAAGGCCGGGCTCACGTCGAGAGAGAAGACAATGCGGCGTGGATCGCAGCCTTCACGCTTGTCATGCACTTGGATAGTCTGGTGTTACCCAATCTGTACAAATCGCTGCAGTCGCAAACGACCAGCGTCGACGGCGTGCTGTGGACCCTTTGTGACGCATTTTTGGCGTCGCTTCAGGACTTTGCATCGTCCGCGCGCCTTGTGTACCATGAGGGCGAGCCGAGCTTGACTGACCAGTACTCGATGGATGCTCCATTCATCAAGTACTCGGTGGCGTCCCAGCCCGTATCGTTCCACTACCCTCTGCACCAGGCTTGGGGGCGCTTCCTTCTGGAGATGATTCAGCGCAACTGCTTTCGGGAGCTACAAAGTCGATTGAGCGACGGGCGACTTGTCGACGCGGTCCTGGAGTTTCCGCTGCGGTCGCTCGTCTGGTCGTCCCAGATTGCATCCAACATGTGGGTGCGAAACGGGAAGGACATGATGGTCCGCCAAGTGACGAGCTACTACAGCCTCAGCTCGAACCTGTCGTTCAGAGACTTGGATCTTGTGACGGTGCAGACCTGTCTTGTCCTCATGGGGCCCGCGCGATTCTTGACCATTTTCTTGGACCGGTACGACATCTTGCCGTACTTGACGTCCACGACGGCCCAGTCGACGTGGCTGCACAACGTGTCGATGGAGAAACGAGCCATGTATGTGGCCGAGTGTCTGTTAAAATTGATTTGGATCGCAAACGAACTGCCGCCCGTCCCGACGCTGCCGATCGCGGGCTACCTCCGCCGCGACGTCCTCCACATGATCTTGGTCAAACCCCGCGTGTTCTCGTACCTCCGCGACCAAACAAACCCCATCTATTGCAACCCTGCGCTCGTCCTGACCTCGGACGACACGAAAAACCGGGAACTGATGACGCTCCTCAAGGAAATCGCCGATATCCAGCCGACCACTGCGTCCAACCAAGACATGGCGCCGTCCAAATTTACTCTGAAGCCTCAGTTGTACCATGAGTACGACCCCGCCTTCTTTCACGAGTCCCCCGTCCACCACGTCGAGGCACAGGTTGCCCGCCAGGACGTTGTGTTTAAAACGTGGACCGAGAAGAGCGACCCGATTCCCATGGTCCATCAATTGCAGCCTGGCCACCCAGACCTCCTTGCCTGCCGCGACGTGCTGATGGAGGACGGTGTGTTTCGCCTGCTACGCCTGTGCTTAAACGACCCGCTCCTTCAAACAGACGACAACGTGTATTCACGTATTCTGCACATCTTGACACTGCAGCTGTACATGGTGCACCAAGACGACAAATGGACGGACGTCGTGCGCGGCCAACTGGGACGGTCCCCCGACGAAGGCGATCACGGCGACGGTTCAAAGCGCCAAAAGATTAACCACTCGGCATTGGGGTATGTAACCAGGTGGAACACATCCGCGTCATGATGTTCGTTGTATTTCAACCGTTGATTAGGCCAGGGTCGATTCACAGCTGCAGCATCCTGGCCCGCCTCGCCGCGCGAGCAAATCAATTCAAGACTCAGGAAACGATCCAGAAACCTCTTTGGTCGGCCACGTTGTTCGTCTTGAAGGGGTACTTGAAGGCGATGGACGGAAACGAGGACGATTTGGTGGCCTCGTACGTCGCAACGCACGTATTCCCGACACAAGTCGACGGCGCGGCGACTAGTGGTGCGCCTGCCATGGACGCCAAAGCTCGTTTAGCTCTGCAAAAGAAGCGTCAGCAAGAAGCGTTGGCGAAAATGATGGCTCAGCAGTCCAACTTTGCAGCGCAGATCGAGAGCGACGACGAGGATGATTTGAACAGCGACGACCGATCGACGGACTCGACGTCCTCTGTGATTCCACCTCCAGAATGTAACATTTGTGCCCACTCAAAGAGGGCCGACGACCCCGTCGTGTACGTCGGACTGCTTCAAGAATCCACCCTTCGCAACCGGTACATACCTCGCACCAAATGGTCGAAGTCTTTGTTGTCACGGCTGGATTTTAGCTCGACAGGGCTTGACCGTTCCCATGGCCAGGCGCTGCATGCCCAGTTGTGCCGCCATGCCGTGCATTTGTCGTGCCTACAGGAATACACGTCGACGATGCGCCGCGAAACGTTTCTTGGCGCGCATAGTCAAATTGCGTTTGATTCGCAAGCGGGAGAGTTCCTCTGTCCGCTTTGCAAGGCGCTTTGCAACACGTGCGTGCCGTTTGTCGCGAGCCCTCCAACGTTTGCGTCGAGCATGGAGCAATACTTCCAGCACGCGCTCGACGCGGATGCTGTCACGACCTGGTTAACGACCGCGCTTCCCGGCCATATTCGACGCTATTTTTCGGTAAGTTGGTCATCATGTGGGTAGGCAGGTGGAACCACCGAGGGGGAGCACAGCCTGTCGATGCCACTGAACAAATCTCTTGTGTGGATGGTGTTGATGGATGCATGTTCGCAGGAGGACGGCGCGGTCCCGGCTGCTGGCAGCACCGTCATGCCATCCGCAATCGAAACATTTCTCGTATCAGCGAGCGCCCTGCGAGATTCGTTTCAAAGCGCGCAAAAAGGCTTCCGCCCCGTGGAAGTGTTACTCGACACCGTATCGAGCGTATTCCACTTGAGCCAACTCCAGGGTCTCTCGGCTGGATTTTGCCTCATGGACCTCCATAACCGGTCGAGCCTTCCGTCGTTGCCCACTCGCCTTGCGTCGATGTTCTCTTCAGATTCTGAAGCACTCGTTGATCCATTCGGACCCCAGGACGATGCTAAACTCCATGCCATTTTCATGATGCTCATGCAGATCAAGGACGTCATTCCTGCCGACTCGTCGCTCGTCCAGATTGATCGATTCGGTCTGGATCCTCTCTTCCGCCTCGACGCTGTCCCGGTCTCCCGTGACGCGTACTTCTTGAACAAGCCCTTGTTGGAACACGATCTGTTTACGCTCCTCCTCCTCGTGTGCAGCGGCATGCGGGACAAGGCCGACATGCTGTGGGCAATCCGCGTCTTTTGCTCGCTACACTTGACCCAAGTCCTGCTGCAATCGACCAAGTCCTTGGGGATATCTCAAGACATCACAAACAATGACGCTGGCGTGGCTGTCCCCGAAGCGTCGCCGTACGCCGCTCTGCGTGACCAGTTGGTGGCCCTAACCGCGTCGACACCCCACCCGATCGCCATCAGCCCCACGGCGCCGTCTGGCGCGCTGCTCCATTACCTCGTCGAAGCCAACCTGAGTGAATTCCTGCGGAAAGCGACGCTTTTGGCCCGGGCAATCTTTCAAGGTTGGAACGACCCCGACGCCGCACAATACTTGAATTTCGCGTCCTCCTTGCGCCTGTCCACCGACGTTGGCCAGCTCTGCACCCAACTGGGCGCGATGTCGTCGTCGACTTTCCTCGACCCGACCAAGTTCCAAGCGTGGAGTGTCCCGATTGCCCATTACATATCCCAAATGCGCTTGGACCATGTACCCCCACTCAGCTTCTTGGTCAAGGAAGACGCGGTTTGGGCTGCGCACGTGCCGGTTGTTCGACTCGCGCCGCTCTACACGGACCAGTACACCGCAACAGCGTCGTCGGTGTGTGCGGCAACGGGGCTTGTCCAAGAGTCCCCGGCCATTTGCTTGTTGTGTGGCACTGCCGTGTGCGGCGGGACGGACTGTTGCAAATTGCCAGAGTATGGCAACCGTGGAGGCTGTTCCCGCCACGCTTCGGCGTGCGTCGCGGGGAATGGCGCGTACTTCTTGACAAGGCAATGCCAGATGCTCCTTGTGAGCTCGGGCGGCCGCTCGTCGTTCTTTGCGTCGCCATATGTGGATGAGTTTGGTGAAGAGGACCACATGGTGCGCCGCGGCCGGCCGCTCTTCTTGCGGCCCAAGCGATACATGGCGTTGATGCAGTTGGTGTGGTCCCATGGCATTGCCACCGAAGTGTCGAAGAACCGCCGCACGTCTGAACAATTCATTCGGCCGTACTTTTACTAGCTTAAACATGACGAGCGCCAAGCTCGAAACGAAAAGAGGAGTTTGGATGTCGGGACTTGACAAATATCCAACGACAGGAGGGAATTACTTGAGAGCTGATGTCTGCTTTCGCAGCATCCGACCGCAATCTTGAATAGTTGGCTCTGCTTTGGGGACAAAGAGGTCGGTTGGGATCGTGGCAGTGGGAGCGGCAACTTTGGCATGGCCGGGCCGAGGAACTGGCGGCGGCGGCTCTGGTGGCGGCGCGCTCCCAAGGAAGAAAGGGGTTGTTTCGTCTGTCGACGGCGGCTGCTTGACTATGTCGTCGCGACTGGTTTCGAGATCTTGGTCGTCGTTGTTTCCAACTTCCGGGCCTCGTATATCAAAGCCCAACCGCATCGAGTCGTACGCGTCCATGATCTGCAGGACCCACGCCAGCAGCGACGCCCCGACCACGGATACCCTTCGGATGAGTTCAGGTGTAAATTGCGGCTCTTGCAGGATCACTCGGACGCGGGTCGCTTGTTTCTTAGTGATATTAGTCGCCCGAACTCGGAGTACGTTCGCGCAGAACGAGGATGAGTTGAGCATGTCCTGGCACCCAAGCCACGAGAGGTCGGGCACATGCAGCAGCACACCGACACAAACGAGGACGAGATGGAGTTCCTTGGGCGGCATCCGAACGACTTTGAGGGCAGCCAAGTCGTCCTTGGAGATGCCAAGGCGCTCGAGGGACTTGGGTCGATTTGACATCGCGCGGTCGCTGTTCTCGCCTTCCTGCGCTCCCTGGAAGTGGTTGATGCGGCCTTGCTTTGACCTCTGGACCGTGCCGTTCACCATGTTCGTCGGCGCGCCAGCGTACGTCATCTCTTGAACAGTTAAGTGCGGGACCACCCCGGCGCCGTTTTGGTTACTGGAGACATCCTGGAGAGCGAGCTTGGCCGCTTCCGACGGCTACCGAGTGTGTGAGTCAATCGTTGGAACATTAGTCGTGGAACCTGGAGGGAATCGAGCGCAAACTGCTCCAACGCGAGCTTGGCGCTTTCAACAATTAGCTTGTACGTCTGCGCGCCGATGAGACCACCCGTCAGACTTCTGTCCAGCCTGTTCACGACAACGACGGCGTTGCAGACTTGCCATCGCCGGAGTACTTGAAGCAACTTGTCGCCGGCGCCGATAGTCTGACCGTCGTCACTACCTTCTGTGGTGCTCACCGCGTCATGGGTCGATGGTTCTTGATCCTTCGTCGAGGTTTCAAGGATGCGAAAGGCATAGGTAAACGTGGTGGACTGCCGCATGCGCGGATGACCCGTTATGACTTGGATCACAGCGGGAATGTCCGCACTTGAAAACGCAGGTAGGACGTATCCTTGGAATGTGTTCAGGTGGAGCTTTAATTGGGGGCCGCATGTCACGCGTGGTCGCGGGTCGGTGCGTGCCGCACACACGAGTTGCGCCATCAAGTGTATGTGAATGTATGGGCTATTGACAGTTACACGTTGTTGCAGTTACACTTCCAAACGCCGTTCGACAGACGGAACGAGAAGGCGCACCGACGCAGGAGCGATGGCTCAAGAGCTGACGGAGAACGAAATCGCCGAGTTTCGAGAGATCTTCAACCTCGTCGATCGGGTACGACGTGCAATGACTGATGGCTGGCGCTAACGACGTTTGACTTGGCCAGGACCGAGGCGGGTCGATCACCAAGGCTGAGCTCGGCGAACTCATGGACACGCTCGGTATCAACACATCACCAGAAGAAATCGATCTCATGATCAATGAGATTGACCAAGACAGCAACGGCGAAATCGACTTTGACGGTGAGTTTGTGGCAGGTACATTCCTTTCATGGTGTTTCCGTGGGGTTTAGAGTTTGTCGCGGTGATGAGCCGCAAGGTGAACGCCACATACAGCGCCGACCAAGTCAAAGCTTCCTTTCGAGTAAAACGACAAGCACCACTTTGCAGTCCTCCTTGCACCCATGACTCACGCGTGCTTGATAGTTGTTTGAAAATCCAACAACGCCAGGGTTCATTAAGGTGGACCGCTTACATCGCGCGCTCACTTTGTACGGCACAGACAAGCTCACGTCCGATCAAGCGAGCGAGCTCATCAGTCAGGTGTGTGTGCCTTCACCCAAATGCATCGATGTCCATGGAGCTCACGTGCTGCTCCATGCAGCTCGAACCGGACTCAAATGGACTTATCAACTACGAGGAGTATGTCAATATGATGATGTCCAAATAGTATTAATATCCACTACTGGTATTTCGATTAAAAAATTGCCTGAGTTCGCGAGTGTATTTTTTTGTTGATGGCATGCAATTTAAATTCTTGCAGTGGCCGTTTCAATTTCCAATATAGATCCGTAACCGCCAAGAACACACAATTAAAGCACACGATTTTATTGAAAAATTGAAATCGACATAGAAATTCTAAGTGGAGTATGCATATTTTTATTTTTCGGCGCTCGCCAAGTTCACCGCGTTGCTTGTCACTTCGGCATCGCAGGAATTGACCCCAAGATGATGAACTGGTTCCTCATCGTGGTGGTGGTGATCATGGCGGTGGTCTTTCTCGCCGCCAACTTCTATATCTTGGTGTACTTTCAGCATCCTGATGACAAGAACACGGCGTACTTGCCCAAGTTCCTTGTGGTACAGTGTCCGTGCCACGCCTGTCGATCGTGGCTCAAGACACGAATCTCTTCACCTAGGTGATTGGCTTTCTCCTCGCTGAAGCATGCGTGCTCCTCCTGCCGTTGGACGTGGTACATACGGCAATTACATCTCGAGGCCATGGAGCTGACGAGGGCCATTGCGCAACATGTAGGCAAACAACTCGACTGCAATCGGGTGTAGCGCCGGGTGGAACCCTGCATGCGGCAACTTAGACATGGAAACTCTTTGGCTGATCGTGTTCATGTCGATCGCCGTTTTCCTTGTCGTGCTGCTGCCGTACTCGATCTACTACTACGAATCGGACGACGGGTTCGACGACTCGACCAAGCGAACGCACCGCTGGCTCGATGCACTCAAGCTCGAGATTGCGACAGTCATCGTGGTCGGCATTGTCATCGCCATCACGTACATCACGTCGTCGACGTCCGACATCCCGTACAACGTTATCGTTTACAATTCGACGGTCACAAACGACACGATCCAGTTCACCGACGCCGTTGGCGGCTTGCACGACTTCCTTGGTAACGTTCATTCCCCCACAGCGTCAAGTTTTTCCACCATCATGGGCATCTGCATGTCTTCTTGCCCTGCGTCTTCGTTGCAAGGCAGGTCTGGACAAACTAGTTCTTGACGCGCAAGTGGCGTAGACGGCGACATCATCAGCCCCAACGAACGCGTGTACGCCATGTCGCATGGCTTGAACCCTCTCGAAACGAGCATGCGGCTCGCGGTGTCGGTGCCAATCTACATCACGGCGCTCGTGAGCTTTGTCGGGTGGTTTGCATTCTCGATCTTTGTCGGGGTTGGGCTTGTGGCGCTCCCGTTGGACTTGATCTTGTACACGTCCTCTGTTGCTTCGTCTCCAGTGGACCTCACGATGCTGTTGCACAGGGCGTTCTTCTTCCGGCCCAAGTTCATTCCAGCGGATGTGTATGCCCAGCAAAAGATGTTGATACAAATTCGGTCCCTCGAGTTGATGGAAGTCGGGAAAGAAATCAAAAACTCCATGCTGGTGCGTCTCGCTCGTGGAATGAAGTAATACAAGTCTCAACAACGCCGCAGACCCACCCCGACGCAAAATTGTCGGCTCGCGAGCGCCGAAAGAACAACAAGCTCGACGCGATCACGATGAACAAGTTCAAACAGGTGGCCCTCGATGTTGGAGCTGCCGTCCGACGTGCCTGACACCGACCATCGTTCCAGGCCGTGTACTTGCTCGAAAAGGACGTTGCCGAACTCAAGCTGTGTCACGAAGACTACAAAAACTACAACCCGTTGGTTCCGTTGGGGAAGCTCGTCCTGGGCTTCATCGCGTCGATCGTGAGCTTTCTGTGGCTGCTTCAGATCATCCTCGGGATGGTCCCGCCACTCCCGATCCTGCCCTTTCTCAACGACTACTTTATCTGGTTTGACCAGTGGTTCCCTCTCTTCGGCACCATGTCAGTCGGGATCTTCTCCATGTACCTCTTGATGGCGTGCATCAAGGGGTGCTTTAAGTTTGGCATGCGCTGCTTCTGCTGTGCGGTATGTTTCCGCAATGACACGTATTATCGTGGTCGGCTCACGACTGGTTCTCGTATGCAGCTGCACCCGATGGAGTACAACGGGACGTACATGAATTCATTTCTGTTCAACTTGGCGTAAGTGACGATCGACGTCGTGGCGAGCCCGTTCGTTGGGGCCTGTGCATATCGTTGCTTGCTACACGTGACCCCGTGTTTAGATTGATTTTGTTGTGCTGCATCCCCGTCGTCCAGTTTAGCAACCAAGCGTTCAGCGACTACGTTCGACTCACGACAATTCAGAGTACGCGCGAGTGTGACGACTGGTTTCGACGCCCGTGTTTGTAGCCATGATGGGCATCCAGCTGCGGTACATGAAGGGGTTTTCCGTCTTTTGGGTGCACAACGTGTTTCTCTATGCGATCCTGGCCATCGTGCTCTTGACGACGCTGTATTTGGTACGCGACTGTCCCCCGTCGATGTGCTCTATTGAAGCATCGTCAGGCGGTGCGCCCCCGCGACACGTCCTCCAAGACGGATGCGATCCGCAAGAAGATTGAAAAACAAGTCGCGCTGGCAACGGCTTAACACTTTCCTTACACGTGTTTATATGCATTTCGGTCGTGATGGCTGGGCAAGTGAAACCAAGGCTCCAGTGACGTCTGCAAGTAGGTGAGGGCGGCGCCAGTCTCGTCCCTTTCGATTCAAAACATACATCGCTCGCCAGGTCATGGCCTCATCCACGACGTCATGTGATTCGAGTCGGTGGGATTTGTTGTAGAAACATCGCTAAAGGCAGTCGCTTTGCAGGGCTAAACAGGGTGCTGCGAAAATGGATGCTTCGATCGCCGTGATGTGCGCAGGAGTTGCCGCTAACGAATTTTCTTGTGGCGATCTGCTCAGTGTTTGGTTTCGCCGGAGGGGAGGGTCGTGGGGAGCTGGGGTGTTGGCGGGTCGGACAAGCGGCGGCATGGCGAGATGCAACGGCAGGTGCGGAAGTGGCTGGACCAGAGATGTCGGGTCGGTGATGAGCCGCCTTCACTTGGTTGACCGCGTGTCGAGTGCCTGACGTTTTAACGCTCTGGCCCTCCGTCGACTGACGAGGCGGAACAGACGCGAATGGATCCGATGGTTGCACCGGAGGGATGCGTCAGGCATGGCCATGACAGGATACACGCACAATGCGTGTCTCCGAGGTGTGGTGGCAGCTTCCCCAGCCGTCATGCCAGCCCTTTCGTGCCGTTTTGAGGTTGATTGTAATGAGGCTGGCGGCTCGGTGCACACACTTGCCAATGCACCAGTCTGGATCGCTCCAAGTGGGCAAGTTGGTAAACGAAACACCCGAAATGAGTGGCGCCAACTGCCCCATGATTCGTCGAACGGTCGTGTATCAACAGCGCTACCGCAGAACTTTGTCTCGGTGTGAATGTCATGACTTCAGTGGGGGAAACTTCGGAGATTCGTGTGGTTGCTGTGCTTGTTAAGCTGGTATGAGCGTTGGATAAGCTGCGTGGGCGGAAGGTACAAATGGCCGGCCGTGTCTGGTGCGAGGGGCACCTTTGGCAGTGGGGACGTCATTCTAGGGCGCCTGGTAAGTGTGAAAGCCAGAGAGCCGATGAGAAGGTTGTCGACAACAAGATCTAAATGAGGACAAAGAGCGCAAGGAGAGATTCCGACTTGGTTGGCCACGTCACGCTACACTTATTACCCCAGCTCAACCCATCGAAGGAAATCATTGCCACACTCGAGGGAGGTTCCACGGGGGGGGATTGTGATTGTTCCGCTGCCAGACAGCTCGGCGAAGCGACATGGGTGGATGAAGGCTCACCAGACGTGCATGTTCGACTCAAACCGTCCAATGCGCGCCGTCGTTGTCCGGGTCATTACACCGCCGGCGAAGGCTTGAACATGTCGTGGGATGTCGACGGGTGGACGAATGCAAAATATCGTGCCGTTTCAAGATTTGCCCTGACCGTTTCATTTGTAACCGATCGTGCCAGCGCACGGTCTCCATGCGACATGCACTCTGCATTGACAAGACATTCTGGAAGGACGACACGGAATTGGAGCCTTGCACAGGGTCATGAGCGCTCTACGCCATAGCGCTGCAAGTACCCCCCTCCTCGCGCCTTCAATACCCACGACAGAGCTAGTACACATCCATCAATGCCTGGATTACAGAGTGCGGCCCTCCATCTATGTCGCAGTGGTCGAAGATTCGTTCGAATGGGAGTAAAATCAATTTTTTGTCCAATCCGAAATCGTTTGACAGCGAATTCTGTCCAATGATATTCATTTTCGATTGAGATGCTGCGCTGGTCGGCCGATCGTCTCCGCCGAAGTGTCCTGTATGTACCAGGTACGACCCTCTTAGATCGACCTCCTCGAGCTAAAGACACGGGGCGCAGGCATCAATGAGCGTGCGTTGGACAAACTGCACGGCCTCCATTGCGACGCCGCGATTCTTGACTTGGAAGACGCCGTCTCCCCGTTCAAGAAGAACGAAGCTCGCGAATTGGCATGCGAGGCGGCGCGCAAAGGATTTGGGGCGCACAAAGAAATTGCCATTCGCATCAACTCGCTGTCGACTACGTGGGGCCGTGACGATCTTGCCCACGTCGTGTCCTCTGGTAACAACAAACTACGTCTACATCCTCGCATCGTGCACAGCTCACAACACATTCGATAGGAGCGCATGCGGTCGTGATCCCTAAGGTCGACTCTCCCAACACGCTGCTCGAAGTTGCGTCCATCATGGACTCGTTAAATGCCCCGCGGGACATGTCGATCTGGGCCATGATCGAAACCCCAATCGGAATCCTCAACCTCTCGACCATCCTCGCCACGCCCCACCCCCGGCTGTCGTGCCTCGTCGCCGGCACGTCCGACTTAAGCAAGGTATGTGAGGTCAACCAGCCTTCTGCATTGTCTTTACATGCACTGTCAAAAGCCGCTGCCTTTTTCACCCTACGGACTGTTGCAGGAACTCCGATGCGTGACGACGCCATGTCGGCATGCCCTCGTGCCGAGCCTTGCGTGGATCGTTCTGGCTGCGCGGGCGCACGGCCTCACGTCGCTCGATGGGGTGCACCTGGACTTGGCGAACGACGCAGACTTCGCCCAGCAATTGAATCAAGGGAAAGAGCTCGGTTTCGACGGCAAGACGCTAATCCATCCCAAGGTGCTCATTGACTGCCTTCACGATTTTAGCGTGAACTTGAACGACGCTGCATTCACAATTCATGCGGGGGGGGCATTTAGACCATCGCGGCAACGAATGCAGTGTTTTCTCCGTCGCAGAACGAGCTGGACGATGCGCAAGCGATAATTGCTGCGTACGACGAAGCTGTGGCCAACGGAAGCGGTGTGGCGCTGTACCAAGGCAAACTCATCGGTACTCGGCCCTCTCGCCGTCATTTGGTGCCTTTCAGGTGGACGTCGTGCTCATGTCGTGGCCGGGATGTTTGATAGAAAATTTGCACGTCGACCACGCCCGCAGCGTGCTGGCAAAGGCCGCGCGAATCGTCGACGCGATGCCATTGTGATGCCAAGCCTCTCTTCCGTGGGTAAACCAGCCATGCCAAGCTTATGATGGCGTCGCGGGCGACGACTGAGATGCCAGTTGTGTGTGTGGAGTAAAACAGGTGAAGTATCATTACATATCGTACAGCAGATTATGCACTGTCGAAAGGCCGAGCTCGCCATCGACAGCAATGTCGCGCAAGTGGGATGGAGCGATGTCATCGTCGTTGTGCAGCTGCTGTTGCTTGCTACCCCGCCACGACACGGACGTCGACCGCAGTGGGTTCATCGCCAACGTCTTGACCTGCCACGAGGATGGAGATGCAATGGGCGGAAGGGATACCATGTGATGTTGCCAGGGAGACGAGCGAACGGGGTAGTCTTGGTGAGGCGACGAGGACAGTCCTGTCAGTGACGACGCCACCTCTCCATCCTTGGACGACTCGTGCACGGGTGTGGTCGGTGGTGGCACATCGAGCGCCGCCTCTGCCGCGCTGCGCTTCCGCCGGTTGCACGGCGGAGATGGAGTTGACTGTACCACGTCGTCGTCATCGAGGGAGTCATGAGTGAACGGCAGCAGCGAGTGCAAGCGCAAGCTCGACGTGTGCATTTCGTCAGCGGTGCTGGTGGCGTGGCTGTCGTCAGCGGACCGCAGTGTTGGCGGCATGGCGTGGAGCGACGGGGAGGAAAACTCTAGCGGTGGTGCATTCAACATTGTCATGAGCTCCTGGTCCAGGGTCGCCGGCGATGACGTCGGTGTCGGTAGCTCCATCTGACTGTAGATCGATTCGAGGTACTCTACGATGAGCCACTTCTTTTCCCTCATCGCGACTTCAAGCGGCGTCAAGTCGTTGGCATCAACGAGGTCCACGCGAACGTTCAAGTCGACCAGTCGCTGGAGAAAATCGAGGTGGCCGCCGAACGCTGCCTGATGCGCAATGCTCACACCTCGCAAGCTACACTTGTTGAGGTCGGCCCCCAGGGCATGGAGGACCTCTAGCACCTTGATGTGTCCATTTCGAGCTGCCTGGTGGGCCGCCGTGTGTCCATTCGAGTCTGTCTCGTTGATGTCGGCACCATTCATGATCAAGGACGCGACGAGATCGTGGCGTCCTTTCCGCGCCGCGCGCTGCAGCAGTTGCAATTCCTCAATGGACGAAGTGTCTGCGGTTGTAGCCGACGACAGCCCTCGGCGGTGGCGACGGCCGGCATGGCCACTCGGCAGCATGCTCCACACTCGGTCGCAAGCAGCTCTGTAAGATCTTGGACTCGACGACTCCTTGTACTCCATCGAAGTTTCTCCACATTCGACACAAAAAAGTGTAACGAGCCGTTTCAATGCCACGCCGACGGCATTTTGTTCGGCCGGTCCTCGTAACGGCAAGCAGGGCAGCGAAGGGTCCGCGATAACATCATGGGCGCACAGCTCATCGCGTTGGTAGCGAGCGGTGCCAGACCCCCTCTGTGGGGTCGGCGGCGATGGAGTTTGCCGCGATGACCTTGTCGAAAAATATTAAAACGGCGGTTTCGGAAACCTGTGCGCATTTTCCCTTCGAACTTCGTTTTATTTTCACGACGTTACTGCATGATGTTCCATGTTGGAAGGCGTCGGTGGCGGGACGGGTGATGTGAGTCAAGCGACGGTTGGGGAAGGTAAGTACGCGATGCTATCAGTGAAAGGAATGGCAGGTAAGCCATCCGTGGTTGGCATGGGGCTGGTCATGCGGTGGTGTTGTTGGTTGAGGAGACGTCGCCATCGGCTATTGCAGCGATCACAGGTGCGCTGGCGATTGGTGCAGCGGGCGGTGGAAGCGGTGGATGTTGTGTGGGCTGCTTACGAAAGCACTGTCGCAACACCGAAATGGGATACATGCATGCAACCGAGGGAGGGGACCTACCACAATGAGCGGCTTCTCGTCCAGCACCACCCCGTGCACGAGACTTTGCGCCAACACAGCGAGCTCGATCGACGGGAAGGCGACAAATGCCTGGCCTTTGAGTCGCCCTTCCGTGAACAGTCGAATGGACAACGCTCTAGACGGTTCAACCGTTAGTTGGCATCCCCCTCGAGGTGTATGCCTACGCCATAGCTTGGTCCGACTCGAAAACGCTGCCAAAGATGTACGTCAAGTCAGACACATCCACGGACGCGGCAATATTCTTGACGTAAAGCACATGCGATGGCTCGCCCACCTGGTAGTTTTGCATGTGTTTGTGCTGTGCCAGCTCTACATCGAAGGTTTGCATCGGCCTACATCGCAGACGACGGCGTACCTTCCGCCGACAGCCGTGTGCGCGCCAGCTCCGCTTCCGAGATGACACCCGGCCGTGGCATCACCTTGGTGGTGGCGGCGACAGCTACGTCCTCGAAGATATTTGCCATCGCTTCCGGTTTCCGTGATTTCGGAGGAGCTAACTTGAGTGGAACCGCAACCACTGCGTTCGTACGAGGCGGTGTCGGCTCAGAGAGCGTTGGAGGCTCTGGCCGACGGATTGCACCGTTGGATGATGGAGTCGAATGGGGCGATGGCGGGTTGGCTGGAGGCGTTGGCGGCGGTAATGGCGGAACGACTCGAATCCGCTTGGTGGAGAGGTTCCTTGCAGCAAGATCAGCATCGTCGTCGTCGTCTTGTTCTTCGACGAATACCATGTCCCGCTTTTGCTTTCTCGTGTCGTTCTACCAGCGGGAAACGAAGCATGACACGGCCGTGGCAGAGCCAGGACTGAACGTACGGCCACGAATGACGCAAAGTGACCTGGAATCGCGTTTGGTTCAAATGGCGGCGGTAAGTTCATCTTGTTCATTAAGTGCAGCACTTGCGTGTAAAACGTGGGTAGAGCCATGAGAGCTAGACCGCCAAGATGAAGGACCGACGGGTCGTGGTGAGCACGCACCGTTCGCAATGTTGAGAACGACGTCTGGACTTGCCTTGGGATATTTGTACTCTAGCAGTGGCGATGGAGGAAAGTGCAGCCTGACGAGAGACGGGTGAGTGGTGAGAGCGGGATGGGTGACTCGATACCCTAAATGGGGTGCCAGTGGTGCAGGATGACGCCATGCACATGTGATCGTAGGAGGAGGAGGAGGGTCTCGAGGGAGTGGTGGAAAGATTGCGGCTGGTTCTGCTGATGCAGGACCTGTGGTGGGTGGGATGTTGTGAAGTGGTTTAGTTGAAGCGATGTCTGGTGAAGGACGGGCCGCCTCGAGCTCTGGACCGTCGGTGACATCGTAGACTTTGGCAAAAATGTCATGATCCGACAAGCGCATCGTGTTCAATCGAGCAAGTGCGCTCATGCGTGTGGTGTTGTCGAGGAACACAGCGAGAGCAGTCTTGGATTTCTACTTGGGTGGCATGACGACGGGTTGGATAGGCCGATCGTGGACGAACCTGGGTCTTGTTTGCGAGTACTCGGATACGCGTCGCGCCGACATGCTTGAGCAGTGTTTCAATTGCATCGGTCGACAACGCGGCCGGCAACTGCTTCACCTGGAGGACAAGTCCTTCCATTCTCCCCGCCGCTGCTGCTTCCGGCATTTCGAAAATGCGGTGTTTTCATTGGATTCAAATTGCTTTGGTATGTCCAACGAAATTGAGCTATTGAATGTATTGCCATTTCATTGGTGAATGACTTCCTATATATATCCAATGATATCGTGTATTCTTCTAAACGTCTGATGTGGAGCAGCGGCATCTCGGGCACAATCGCCGCCGTCTCGGGGATGCTGGGGAAGCTCTCCTCTGACGATAATGCGTCGCTGATTCAAGACATTCAATCATTCTGCCAGTCGCATCAGCATGAGGCATATCCTTGGTTGAACTGCACCTGGGCCATGCGTGTTGTGCACGTTGTATTCTTCGCCGCCATGTTGGTGTCAAACGCTGTCATGCTGAGTTTCTTTGTCCGGGGGCTCCATGAGACTGACTCTTTGACAGCGACCATCACAAGCTCTGCATCGAACTTCGTCACGACGGTCGGTCCCTCGTCGAATGCGCTCGCGTGATCTTCTTGTGTGTAGGCCTTGGTTGGGTACCTCGTCTTTCACGAGCACTTGCCGTTGCAATGGTGGGCCGGTGCAAGCATCATTCTCCTTGGCATGGGGCTTCTACTGCACGGCGCCAAGGACGATCATGAAACGAATGAGAAAAAGTCCATGTAACTCGAGCTGTTGTGTATTCAGCCAGGTCCGAACGGCGATGTGCTGTCGATGGGTTCTCCTCATTGCATGTCCTACTTTCATGAGCACCATGGCCAGGACCCAACATGCCCGTCAAAGCGGCGGCCTTCGACGACAACAATTGGGATCGTCCTTCCGTCGCCATCTTACATCGCCACCATCCTACACCAAGGTGCCGACTAGGGACGTCTCCGGCACGCGGCATCGCTCTACAGGACGCCACTACCGTATACCATGATGCCAACACCCTTGGCAAAACCTCGTGTCGGAGAATGCACTTCGACCAGACCAACCACCGCAGCCTTCCCGGTTCCACAGTTCTTCGAGGCTGTGGCGACGTCGCCGCTGTGCAGTCGCCCGCTATCGATCCGTCCCTTTGTGATGATGAAGCGCAAGGATTCAAGAAGGTGGGGGTGGACATGTTTCCAACAAGATGACGACGTTGTTTGGCGGACATGCATATCGAGTGGGGAGGTTGTTCTTATATTACACAAACGCAGCCAGCCGCAGGTGACGACGACTGAGCGACTCTATTGCGACACGGACGACGTGCGGGCAAAGATGCTGCCTCGTCGGAGCGCCGTGACGACGTCTTCGCGGGCGCTGTCGGGCAGTTGGTTGATGAGGTGCAAAATGCCAACAACAGCCGCTTGGGGGTCTTGGAGACCGAGCCGGGTGACTTCGCGCGCGATGCGCTCTTGGTGGAGGCTTTCCAACCGCTTGGAGAGGAACTCGGCGTCCGCTTGCAGCCACGCGACGACAGCTTGGTCGTTGGCCCAATTGCCGGCCGGTTGCTGGGCCTTGAACCACGCGGCGACCGTTGCTTCGGTCGACGCAAACGACGTGTGCATGTCAACGTTGGATGCTTCCAAGATCGAGCGGCGGACGCGGAATTCCGCCAGACGACGCTTGAGGCGCCAGTAAAAGTACGTGCGCGCTTGGTCCCAAGGCACGACGTCGCGGATCACGTGCTTGGCCTTCATACGACCAGGGGTGTCGTGTAGATCCCCAAAGTGGGTCGCAATTTGGGTAAAGATGGGCAAGAGCTTGGATTCACGCAGGCGAATGTCGCGAAGGACGTCGCTGCGGGTCACGTCGTCCGCCGCCAACGTCGCCAGTGTCGCGTCCAGACGAACGAGAACCGAGTCGATGCGGTGGGCTGACGCCAGCAACGCAGGCTTGCGGTACTTGATTTCGATGAGGCCGGCAGGTTCCAACACCCCCCCACGGCCTTGAGGATCGGCGTACATTTCCATCACGTCCGAGTTGATGGTCGGGTCGACGACGACCCACGCGCCACCACGCAATTCCGCGAACGGCGGGATGTACACGAACACGGGCTGCGTGTAGTGGACGAGACCGTCGACGATTTCGGCGCCAAACTTGAGGACTTCGTCAAACATGTCGCGCTGACCGCCCGAGAACCCGCGCCAGTTGGCAAAGATAAACAGAGGAAGGTCTTCGCCCTGAAAGTCGCGGATCGCCGTTGCCGTCTTGTGCGCCGAGTCAGGAAACCAAACTTGGCCGGCTTGTTGGACAGTGTGCTCTTGGGTTGTGGGAGACGCCGGGTCGGCGGGCGTGAGCTTCTCGACAGTGCGGACTTCGGTGACAACAACACCGACGGGGATCCCGCCCAAACGACCCCGGCCCACGACGACAGTCTTGGCCCAGGCGCTGAGGGATTCAACAAACGAATTGTTGTCCAAGAAACCCGATTGCCACGTCGAGTCGACAATCTTTCCCGTCAAGAGTTCACGGGGATCGTATGCGACGCGGGTCGGGGTATACGTGATGGCCCGGTCGATCGTGTCGACGCCCGTGATGTCGCGGATCGGCAACGGCGCGCCGCGGGTGGCCGGCACAAACGAGAGCCAGTTGAGGATGCTTGCAATCCCGTGGAGGTGGTTGTTCGACGTCAAGTGGGTCACACCGTTGTTGTGCATGATCTTGATCCCTCCAAGTTGATCGTTGGACGAGTACACTTCCTTCCCCATGAGCTTATTCAACGCTTGGAAACCCGTCAAGATGATGGGCGCGCTTGTCACGTTTTGCACCGTGCGTTGGCCGAGGCGCACCAAGTACGCGCCGATCCCGACGGAACGGCCGCACACGTACGTCAACGTAAAGATATCGCTGTACGCACGAGAGCTTTCGCCGGCAATCGTGCCACTGCCACGAAGGTTTTCCACACCCAGGTCCGATTCCTCGCCAATGATGTCAGTGATCACGTAGCGCACTTCGCCGTTCGCGACAACTTTCTCCGAGCACTCGATCGCGCCGACGCTGTGGAAGTAGTCGTAGTCGGCCTTGGTCAAGTACAAGTACTCAAAGCCCTTGGTCGGGTCCGACACGTCCTTCCACTCGACTTGGTACTTGGCCTTGACTGTTTCGGCCATGCCAATGCGAGCGCCCGAGTTTGCGGCAAAGTAGAGACGAGGGAGCTTGTGTTCGCGGGCATACTTGGAGGCCAGGTCAAACAGCTTGTCTTCGCGAGTCCCAAACGAACCAGCATTGTACGTGATGTCGTTGGCGATCAACACAACCGATCGGCCGGTGGGCACTTCGGGCGTGTACAGCGTGATGAGCCACGCGACCATGCCAACGTCATTGAGACCGCGAGGACGTGCCACGAGCTCGACAGCGTTGTCGTCGTTGGTGAGGACAAATTCCTTGGATTCGACCAAGCGGTGGGGGATTTTAGTCGCGACGCCCTTGGACGCGCGGTCCGATGCAAACTTGCGCCAGTTGCGGACCGACGCGTTCTCAATGAGCTCCAAAAAGTCGTACGCGTACAACGTGTCGGAAGAGCGCTTGGCAGCTTCACGCTTGACGTCAAAGGGGTACGAGACAGGGTACGGAGTCGACACAGGGGTGGCGTCCCATTCCCCGACAACGTCGTCGCCAATGCTCGAGAAGATGGCGACTTCGGCGCCGTTGCGCATTTCATGTGCTTCCACGTACGATTCCACGCGGAGGACGTAGCCGGTCGGGTTGGCCGCAACGAGGCGCACGGGGATGCTGTACGCGTTGTCGTTGAACTTGGCCGAAATTTTGATTTCGACTTGGCTCACCTTGAGCTGGTCCAACCGGGCCGCATAGCGGCTCGCCAAGATGCGAATCACCGCTTCCAAGTAGTGCGGATCGACGACGGCTTCCGGCACGACGTTCATAAACACGTGGTTGTTCTTGATGGGCAGGTCCGACTTGACCGACCCCATGGCCAACTCGAGCGCGTTGAGTGCTTCCACCAACGTGCGTTCCGGGCCCGGGTGTGCATCAAATTGCGATTGCACATCGAGCTTTTCCAGTTGTCGGACCACGGCGCGAACAAAGAAGCGCTGGAATTGTTCCTTCTTGTCGACGCGGGCGGCGGCGAGCGCGCTCTTCTTGGGCGTGCAAAAGTACAAGTGCACGTTCTTGTCCTTTGAATCCGCTGTCTTGACGCTGTAGTTGGCCAAGCGCTGGAGCTCGAGCATGTACGCGAGCGGCGCTTCCATGTGGCGCACGATCGCATCTTCCACGTACCCCGTGGACTGGCGGAACGTGTAGATGCCCGGGTACAAGTGATACGTCGACGAGGCGTCGACAACGTTGCGCAAGTGGGGCTTGACGCTGAACGTGATGCGGCGCACCAAGTGGTTTTGCATGGTTTCTTTGTGGTACGCCACAAACACGTTGAGCTTCTCGAGCGTTGTGTCTTCGTTCTCGGCTTCGTCCAGCAAGATCACGTGCAGCACATTCACATATTGGACCTTGGTGAGGCCAGTGAGCATGTTGCGCTTCGGGATGAGGTCCATGACGAGCTCGAACTTCTCCTTCAATTGATCCAACGTTTTGAACGCGACGATCACACCGTGGCGGTTGACCGTCGGCGAGATCTTCTCGACAGAGTACTTGGAGTCCGAGTCGCTGCCGGTCGAGTCGGACCGCGCAAGCGACGTCAGGCTTGGCGAGGACCCCTTCTTCAGGAGAGACGCTAGGTCGTCGTAACTTTCGGCCTTGTTCATGCTGGCTTGGCGCACCGACATTCCGTCGTTTGACGGGGACTTGAACTCAAACTTTTTGCCGAGGATGCCGTTTTCCGCCGATGTTGCGTCCGTCTTGGAGATGATGTACGACCGGTACACGCGGCGAATGTACAGGTTGAGCGCAACTTGGCGGATCTCGGCATCGGCGTGGTCGACGTGGCTGATGAGCAAGTCAAAGATCGGCGACGACTGGTCAAGCAACTCTTGGAACTTTTCTGTTTCGTGGGGCTGGCGGGTCTTGTCGCTCACGATCGCGCGCAAGATCGATTCCATTTCCAACACACGGTCCGAGTAGCTCGGCATGGTGCGGTCGACCAAGATGTGGCGCGCTTCGAGCGACACGAGCGAGTAGTCGCGGCCGCGGAAGTTGGCAATGCTCTCCAGCATGCGCACGTAGCTCGAGATGGCCTTCTTGTCGCCGCGACGGATATGGCGAAGCACTTCGAGGAGCCACTTCGATCGGTTGTCCACGGCAATGTGGGCGCGGGCAATGCCGTACACGGTGGCCAACGACCCCGAGTTCTCCTTTCGCAGCGCCATCACAACGTCTTCCACATTGTGGCCTTGTGCATATGGGTTTTCAACGTTAAAGTACTTGGCAATCAAGTCGTACACGACGCGTTCGCGGCGCGTTTCCAAGCCGTTTTCAAACTTGGGGAGGAGCTCGCGCAATGGGGCGATCTTTCCTTCGTAAGCGTTCGCTTCCGACGGAATCGAGAGGGTTTTCTTGTGGGCGTCCAACGCTGCCGAGATCTTACTCACGTCGAACGGAGCCGACTTGTTCGATTCGCGGTATGCTTGCATGTGGTCGCGGATCTGTTCGTACACGTGGGCAGGCATGCGGCTCGCCAAAGCGCTGAGGGTTTCGCTGATTTCGTCAAGCGGCAACAGGGGATCTTTGAGCGCCGAGTCGAAGAGGTCGTTGATGGCACGCTGGACGAGGTCGTCGGGGAGCTTGAACCCGTCCAAGACAGTCGTGATGGTATCGATCGCCTTCTTCATGACGTAAAACGACTTGGTGCTGGCGTTTTCAGGTTCGTTGGAGAAGTTGGGGAGTTTGCCCAAGAACTGATCCGACAGCTTGACGCACGACGGGTCGTCCAATTCCAAGTTTCCGATCAAATCGCCTGGAGCCAACACGGAGCCTTCGGGCTTGACGTGGCGCACGACACCGTCTTCAGGCGTCAAAAGTGGCATATACATCTTCATCACTTCCACTTCCGCGTACGGCGTCCCTCGGCGAAGCTTGGCTCCGTCCTTGGTCAGATAGCGTGCCAATTTACCCGCCGCATTCGTCACCAAGCGCGTGGGATCGTACTCGTTCGTGAACACGCACGTGTTGCCATCGACGATCAAGCGCAGCCCTTGCGCTTCCTTGTTGGCGTACGCGACGTGGGACTTGCCGTTCAAGAGGACGAGGAACCCACCGTCGCTCAGCGTGCGGATGTTGGCTTGCACGTACGAGTCATTGCAGTACAATGTAAACGTGATTTCGCCAGAGCGGGCGGCGCGGATCTTATACTTGATGCCTTCGTAGATAAGTTCGAGCTCGTCTTCCTGTTGTAGGAGGTCGTTGCCGGGAATCTGACCGCGTTCCAGCTGCGCCACATACTTTTCTTGGCGGCTGTTGGACGCTTGATACGCGAGGCACATGGCTCCGACGAGGACAACCATGAGCGTGTCGGGGCGGCCTTGCACCGACACTTCTTTGTGGCGCGCAATGCGTTCGTCGAGCCACGATGTCGAGATGCGGTTGTTCTTGAAGTCCTCGGACTCCATCATCTTGACCAAGTACTCGACTGTCGTGTTGATCTCACCACGGATGCTGAGTTCCTTCAGGGCCAAGATCAAGTTCTTGCGAGCGCGTTCACGCGACGTGCTCCACGAGAACAAGTGGCCGATTTGCGAGTCGGCAAATTCGTGCACACGACCCGACGAGTCGACCGAGAAGTAGCCCCACACATCCGGCGTACTACGGAAGTTGAGTTCTTCGATTTGGCCCGAGGTAGGTTGGAAGCCCGCGTTCGGGTCTTCAGCCGTAATGCGCGCGGCAATGACGTGGCCATGGGGCGGTGCCTGCTTTTCCGTGTCAAAGTTGATGGGCGACTTGCCAAACGAGTCCTTTTGGTACAGACGGCGAACGTCCGGGATCAAGTACAGAGGGATCCCCATCGACACTTGAAGCTGGCACGCAGGAAGGTTGACGCCAGTAATCATTTCCGTGACCGGGTGTTCGACTTGCAAGCGCGGGTTCAATTCCAAGAAGAAAAACTTGTTGCCCGTTTCGTCGGGCTGTTCCGTGAACAAGTATTCGACCGTCCCGGCGTTCGCGTAGTCGACTTCCTTTGCCAGTCGGGTCGCGGCCAACATCATTTGGTCCCATACTTCCTCGGTGGGTGCGAGCACTGGTCCTTCTTCAATGATCTTTTGGTGGCGGCGCTGGACGGAACAGTCACGGCCGGACAATGCAATAGCGTTTCCGTACTCATCTGCCAACAATTGGACTTCCAAGTGGCGCGACTTGGGCGCGAGCTTCATGACGAAGATAGGAGATCCAGGAATTTCACCTTGCACAGCAGTGTACCCTGCGATAACGTCTTCCTTGCGCGTAATTTTTCGGATACCTTTACCCCCGCCGCCTTCACTGGCTTTGATCATGACAGGGTACCCAATGCGCTCGCATTCATCTAAGCAGTGGTCTGCGTCGCGAATGGAAGCGGCCTTGTATACTTCATCCGGAATGTCTTGCAATTCCTTGTAGTTGACCGAGATCCCGTCGCCGTTCCATGCGATTGTGGGCACCTTGGCAGATTGTGCAATGATCGTGGACCCGATCTTGTCTCCCAAAGCACGCATCGGTTTGCCGGAGGGCCCAACGAAGAGAATCTGTCGTGTCGTCTTTGCCAACGTTTCGGGTAAAATCGGATTTTCGGACGCGTGGCCCCAACCAGCCCAGACGGCGTCGACTTCGAATCGTTCCGCGATTTCAATGATGAGATGGACGTTCGCGTAGTTGTTGTTGTTGGACCCCCCTGGAACTTCGACAACTTGTTCCGCCATGCGAATATATTCCGCATTCGCGCGCAAATCCTCAGGAGTTGCCATCACGACGAACTTGACCATACGGTCGTTGGCAAAGGTTTCATACGACCACTTGCGGATTGATCGGATGGCCTTGACGGCAGAGATACCGTTGTTCGCGATAAGCATCTTCGTGACAGGTCGACGCCCCTGCATTTCCTCCACATACTGTTCCATCGACGTAAAGTTGTGCAGACGCGAGTCCGCGCGGGCTTTCCGCAGGGACTGATGGAGTTGCTCGTCGGCCATCGCGCTTTTTTGAGAATGAATCGCAGGCGGGGAAAACCCTTGGATTTTCCGGATACCTTTGGCATACAATTCCCCATATTAACCGCGTCGGGACGCCATGGTATCCGGACAATTTCCCCGGCATGACGTCATGATCGGTGGGTAGGGTTCAAGCGAGAGCTCGTCATTAGCTGGCTGTATGACGAGGTGTGGCCCCCGTTCAAGTTTGGACGGACATTCGTATATACTTTGTTTAGTATAAAAATAGCACAATATGTTATGTCAGATGTTTTCGATCTTGCAACTCGAGGTCGAATTTCCACGATTATATAGTATATTTGTAGTAAACAAGGTTGGCCTTAGGTCGTGGTCGCCGTGTCCCATTTGATTACCTTGAGTTAATGGGGGTCGGGTTGTTTACCAACGACCAGCCAATCTGTGGTCAGTCCCCTCGCATATGCACCGCATCGGCCGACTTGACGCGCACGACGCAAGGGGTGCAGGTGGGCAGAGGGCCGCTCAAGCCAGTGCTTTCACAATGAATGTACCCGTGCTCGCCAAGGTCGACGACCACGGAGTCTTTCGCACATGCGGGAGTATCAGTCTTTGTGAGAGGGGACATGAACAGGCACAACGGGGCGTGGCCGGCGGGAGCGCCAGATCTTGCTTTTGGATCGTTAGGAAGTTGCAGACACAAATTGACAGGGTTGCCATGTGGCTGCATCAGATGGCGCCAGCCGAGCAGAATTGGCGGGTTGTCGCGACGCTCGAGTTGGACGGCTGGGGCCAAGACATGGTACTGGATTTTGAAGGGGGGGGTGTCAACCGTGGACACTTCATCTTGGACACACTTCGTCGCCAACTCATGGTTTAGTTATTGCCGGCGACAACCATCTCCTGCCCGAACTGTTCCACTCGAGTAGCCACAACCACCAGACCAGGGAAGGCCCCAGGGATTTGTGCCGCTCTTTTGCTCTCTTCGCGACATCGGTAGCTGATTGGTTGGTTCGGCGTCTCTCCAAAGCCAATCCGATGTCGTACGCTAGGAGCATGTTTTTGCTGCAGTCAATTTGTTGCGAGTATTGATTGGATAAAATTCAACCAATCAATCGGGACATTCCGAGAGGATCTCAAGACATAAACCGTCGCGGCGATGTCATCGCGAGCCGACACGCACGCCATGAGCATCTTCTTGGCCAGGAAGACGGCGCGCAATTCCCTGCTTGTCCGTCGAGATAAGCCTCTAGAAGCTCTCTCCAGCGACGAGTACCTTGAACGGACGGGGGTGAAGCTCTTTGCCGAGGACGCGATCAAGCAATTTGTGCTAGACAGGTCCGACAGCGTCAATCGGTACTTCGAGCGGTACTTTGCCAGGTGCATACCGCACTCCCTGTGTGGCGAATTTGATATGAACTGGGATGTGCTGGCTAGCGTTGTGATGCAGTCGCATGTTGAGGGGCGAAAGTTTGAGTTCGTCAACGCCAACGTGCGCAACCGCGTCGCATTCATCGCATATCTGGAGCAAAACTTAGCTGGTGTAGATGACAATACAGGTAAATCGTTACCCTTCCCGCCTTATTCTCATGGAATCACTTGTGACCCCGCAGAGCTCACAGTCGAAGACATGCATCAAATCTTGGCGCTGCGGTGTCCAGGATTCCCACGTCACATCATGAGCCAGGCCACGGCGCACATCGACGTCACCCGCGGCCCTAAGATCAACTTTCGACGACTGTTCACGTGTTTCAAAGCGTGCTTTGTGTACAACGGTACAACTTCCGATTTCATCTAGCAATCTTCTCATCACTCTAGTTTCAGAGTTTCTTCGCTTTACCCACGACATCTACGGCCACGTCTTGCAAGGCGACACGAAGAAAGCTCTCGATTCCGTCCTCACTGAGATCCAAACGTCGGATCGGAGGCGCAGTAGCGTCATCGCGGCAAAATTCGGTGAAAAGATCGTCCTTCAACTCCAAGCTGCCCACGCTTCGTCGTCCGAGCAGTACGTCCTTCCAACCGTGAAAGTCCCAAGTAAAGTGCTTTACCAATCAGATTCTTCATGCCGCCCATGTCCCTGTTGGAAGTATGTGTGTACACGTCGGTGTCGTTCAAACAAGTACGAACGACGATTGACACCAACGAGCGCCTCGTGCAAACTTGTGTTGATGATGCAGTTCTGCGGCGCATTCTTGGAGCACCACGTCGTGGAAGCAAGAATCCATGACGTGCAAGTCGCATACGAGAAGATAGCAGAAGGCGCGTTTCGAACTGTCAAAGGAGGCGACGCCCACGATGACATTGAACAGTACGATTCCACGTGAGATCGCATGTTGTCATAAGCGTTATCGGGAACGGATAGGCGGAAGGCATCGCTGAAGAAGCGGCGGTCGTCCAAGTCCAAGAAGAATTTCTCGTGAGGCTGTTACAGTGCGCGAAATAATTATATGCGCGCATTGATATCTTCAGGAAATCGCGATTAATGCCAGATAATACATACACCAAGACTTCGGAGATTGTTTCCCATGAAGGGAACACCTCCAAGTTAAATTGCTACAGTACCATACGGAGTACATCTGTTAAACTTGAATTTACCAACATGAGAGGAGTATGGTTGAATTGACCCAGTCTGAGGCATCGGAAATATTTATATGCGCACTGCGTTTTAACCTGTCTTAAGGTGAAAAAGATGCGGAAACAAATTGGTGTGGGGATTTGGCCAATGAATAGGCAATTTTGAGGCGCGAATCACGACAAAATTGTATTCGGTCCACGAAACATCATGGGAGGATGCAAGAGTATATTAGTGGGTGCAAAATATATCTGGAAAATATATGTTTGAACGCCCATCTAAATGTCGCACGCTGTATATCCGAGCCCGAAATAAACCTACAGCGGGAAATTTTGAATATTTTCTCGACGTTGAAGGATCCGGACATTGTACCTTAAGCTGCTCAATCGCTCGAATCCAATTGGCTGTACTGCGGGGTGTTCACTTGAGTACGATAACTTTGACCGACTTTCCCCACTATATTTTGACAGATACGGTATCCTGACACGCAAAACCAAAGATTATTTGGAATATCGCGAAATTGGTCGAAATATCAAGACATTTGGTAGTATCCAGACGCAAGCTTGTGGTGAGATCCATTTCAACAGAATACAGGTATCTTCTTGTATTGGGCAAAATTGAAAAATTTGACCATTGATACGCATACTCGTAAATATTTCAGCCAATTAGAGACGACCGCAAACGAATCCTGTTCCATCGATAGTTGATTCCAGCACTTTTCGTCGGTGACAGCTCAGTCGGCGCGGAAGGATGTCGTCGGTGACGATTGAGGTGCCTTATGTGAAGAACCAAGTGAGATTCGTCGTGGAAACGTCGTTGGCAAAGGAAATACAGACCGCGACGATTGCATGTACGTGATTGCGCGAGTCGAATGATGTGCCGCGGCTTTGTGGTGTCATCACAAGATGTGTTTGACGTAGTGCGGAAAGCGTGCAAGCTTGACAGGATAAAAGAAGACGTCAAAGAAGGAATGATCCTCGAAGAAGAAGACTTCATCAAGTGGATTCGACACTGCAGTGGCATTCAGACGGAAAAGGACTTTCGATCGACGCGATCGATGGTTGAGTTGTTGTACAATACGTTCGTGCCGTACAGCGTCGACATGGTCGATCTGTCCGTGGGTTTTCTCGTCTTTCTTGACGGTACAGTCGAAGAGAAACTTCGCCTTGCGTTGGAGCTCACTACGAAGGACGACTTCCCCATTCTCACGGAGGGCGCGGTCGTGCGATGCTTGACGAATATCCTCCTCGGGCTCTACAGTCTCTTTGCCAGCGGCGGTCCCGCGAACACGGATACGTCCGTCAACATTTTGGAAACGATGCAATTTAGCGCGTCGCAAACGGTCGTCGAGATCACGGACCATCAACCCAAGTTGACATTCGACGACGTTTGGGATTGGTACCTCCTCATGGGTGGTGAGCACGCGCCGTATTTGAAGCTGTTAGACCTGTCGTATTGGCGTCACCAAGAAGCATTCTTATTGCAGCCTGCCACGGCCACCTCGGACTCGTCGTCACCGCTCGTGTTCACGGTGACCCATCAGAGTCAGTCGTTGCATATTGGCGCAGCGCATGCGATCGAGCTCGAGGAACTGCTGCTGGCGTCGCGGTTCACGGTGTTGCAGCCCCAGGTCATGTACGACACGTTTCTTCACCACACGATCGACGGGTGGTTGGATTTGGCCACGTTCGAAGAATCGCTCAACGAACTCACGTGCATGACGTGCACAAACCACCTCGTGGACGACGACAAGTTCATGACTAGCATGCGCGCGCTCTTCGCCAGCTACCTCGGTCCAAACGACACGAAAGTTGAAGCGTTCGAGCTGGCCGCAGGCTTTTCGCTCTTTTGCGATGGCTCCAAGAGCGACAAATTGGCGGCGGGGTTCCATTACTTCGACACGGACGACGCCGGCGAGCTGACGAACGACCAGTTGTGGCGATTCCTTCGATCTGTGATCGTCACGGTCTTGGGCTTGGTCCCCAACACTGACAATTCGAGTCTCGTGGATGTGATTGACGGCGCCGCCACCGAAATCATGGACCAAGTGTCCGACCCCACGTACACGTTTGAGCAATTTGGGCAATGGTATAACGAGGGCGGGTTCCAAACCATGAGCTGGCTCGAACTCCTCGACCTGCGAAAATGGAGTTTTGTCTGGCCCGAGTTCAACACGGCCAACTTTGCTACGTTGAACGAGAACGACCAGCAGCTCCAGCCCGTGTCGGCGTCGGCATATTACACTGCCAAGAACATTCGTGCCACGCTGCACGACGACCGCCAGGTCGACTCGGACCCGTGCGGCGGCTCGCTCACGTTTGATTCGACCTGCGGCGTCGCTTCACAGCAGCAGCGAAATGGAACTTTGGACTTAATCCCGCCCGTGTGTTTGAAAAACGACATCGTGCTTGAGTTTGAGCTGCCTTTGGAAAGCTCCACGACCAGCGGTGCCAACTCCGGTAGCTCGAACGACCAAGCGTCGCTGGGAAGCCTTCTCGACAGTCTTTGCTTTGACAATGGCGACCTGATGCATTATATGCAACTCCAAAAGCGCACGGCACTCCAAACGCATCCCATTCAAACCGTGTTTCAAGTATTCGAGCCGTACTTTGACGCCCTTGAAGGGTACCCGACGCTGGAACGGGCCGATTTCGAAACGTGTGTGGACCATCTCCTATTTCCAAACATCTCTGCCAGCCACCAGCAACCCACTACCGCAACGGCTTCACCTTGTTGTATCACCAAACAATCGCTGTCGGACGAATTTGATCGGCTGAATGTGGACGACGATGACGCCGACTCGGCGACGACCAAAACAGACACTGTGTGCCGTATACTGCAACGGCAGGAAGGGCTCGAAATGCTGGAAGCGCTCTTTTTCGCGTACAATCGCTCTGGTACGGGCAAAATCGATGCGACGGAATTCGTGTCGGGGTTTCTCGTCCTTTGCGCTGGCTCGAAGAGCGACAAGCTGTCGTTTTGTTTTGGGTTGTTTGACGAAGACGGCGACGGGTGTCTGACTCGCCGTGAAATGTGGAAGTTCCTTCGGTCGTTCCTCACCATGCTTCTTGCTCTGGGCAACGGCGCTGACTGCTCGCCGGAAGTGATCGGCGCTGTCTGTGACGCGGCTTGCATCGGGATTGCTCGCTCGCTGTTCACCGATCCCACATTGAGTCAAGGGGCATCGGACGCTGTTCCGGTCAGCAAGGTTTCGTTCGAAGCGTTTGCCGATTGGTATTCGTATAAAGGGTTTCAAATCATTCCGTGGATCGAACTCCTCGACACGCGAAAGTGGCCGCTGGTCGACCCCACTATCGCAGTGGCTGTTCAAGCGGCAGCGGCCCTGGCCACCGCGCCCCCTCCTTCTACCTATTCCGTTTCATCCGGCCATCCTTCAAGCAGCTGTCCTACCTCGTCGTCGCTACCGAACGATGGAGCTCCATTGTCGACGCAGGCGGTTTCTAGCTCGTATCAAGACAAGCCGTCCGCAACATCGTCGTCGTCGGCCATTGTGTTTCAGTTCAAATTGACTACGTACGATAACACCACGTTGCGCATTCGACTGCGGGATGTCGCTGTTGTGTACACGATTGCGGAAAAGCTGCGGCTCAAATCGATCGGCGTCGACGCTCTGTACGACGGGTTCGATCGGTTCACAAGAGGCAAGTCGCTGTCCAAGTCAGGGTTCCTCCACGCGATTCGCAGTTTGGCGCCAAGAGGCAACTTGTCAAGCGAAGACCAGGAGTTTTTGAGTTACCATTTGCTGCGCATCTTTAGTTTGTACGAGACCGAGAGCGCCACGAACGACGACGAGGGCATCGACGACAGCGGCACTTCAGGGGTCGCCGTCGACAAGCTGCACCTGATCAGCGGCATGAGCTTGTTTTGTCATGGCTCGAAAAGCACCAAGTTGGGGATGCTCTTTTCGCTGTTTGACACGCACCGTGACGGCAGCGTGAGTCGTCGGGCGCTGTTTGAGCTGTTGAAGAGCGTTCTGTCGATCTTGTTTTCGTTTTCACTCGGGGATTGCAGTGGCGGGTCCAGTCTCCAAGCCAACGTATTTGCAGCCGAGCGAGCGGCCGGCGTGTTGGTCTCCAAGGTATTTTGTGATGTGCAATCGAGCGCGAGCATTAGTTTGGGCGCGTTCGCCGACTGGTACACGGCGCGCGGCGGGTACGAGCTGTGTCCGTGGCTGGAGCTCCTGGACTTGAACAAGTGGCCGACTAAAGAAGCAATGGAGGCGAGCACGCGGGAGAAACCCCTCTCGTATGCGTTTGACATGCACGAAGAGGGGAGTTTGCTCCATTACACGGAAAAGGACATCGAAACTTACTTGGCCGTGCTCGAAGCGACGCAGTTCCACCGCCTTGCGGTTCCGACCATCCACGACGCCATCGTTCGAGCGGCGCGCCCCGTGACCCACGACAACGGCCTTGTCGTAACGAGGTCAAGCTTTTACAGCTGCATTCGCAAGCTGATCCCACGTACGAGCGTCAACGAAGAAGGTCAGCAGGTCGCGTCGCGGATGCTGGCGCGGCTCTTTAGCGCATACGACCGAAAAAAGGTCGGCAAAGTCAACGCAGTCGAGCTGGCGTGTGGCATGAGCATGCTTGGGATGGGATCCAAGAGCCAGAAATTGTCCAGCGCCTTCGATTTGATCGTGAAGCTGAATATGCGGAAAGCATCGAGCCGCGCAACCGCCGCGATTCCACACGCGATGCTCTTCCTCTACCTCCGCTCCTTCCTCGTCGCGCTCATGGTGCTTTGCGAAAAGCGGTATCGCCGCGGTATCGAGCAAATGTACGTGGAAGCGGACGAGGTCATTGGGGACGTCACAACCAAGCTTCTTCACGAGGTTACCCTCGCTGCGCACACTAGTCTCCGCACGCGCAACAGAGTTTCGTTTGAGCAATTTGGCGAATGGTACAACTCGGGAGGGTACGAGACCGTGTCGTGGGTCGAGCTCCTCGATGTGTCCAAGTGGCAGCGCCCTCCGAGAGAGTCGCCCGAATCCTCGTGGGATGAAAACGACGGCGTGCGCGCCAGCGACATCGGTCTAGATGCTCATCCATCCGATTCTCCTTCAAGTACCCCCTTGCTGCGGTACCAAGTCGCCGCGTCCGAGCTCGTGTACACGCAGGCCCACATCCACGCGCTCGGCGAATGTCTCACGCACGTTGAGCTGCACCTGTACTCGCCCTTCCAACTCATCACGGTGATCAAGACGTTCTTGACGAAGCGGCAGGCTCCGTCCACAAATCTCCTGTCACCCACCGTCCATTTGGAACTGACGAGGGAGCAGTGCCAAGGCAGCATCCTTCAGCTTTGTCCCAAACACGCCCATTGCACGAACCGGTACGTCGGTGCGTTTGTGGACCACTTGTTTTGTGTGCTGGAAAATCCCCAAACCCAAAAAGTGCTCCTTGTCCACGTCCTATGTGGCCTTTTGGTCTTTACAGACGGCAACCTGCTCGACATCCTCGTCCATGGCTCCGCCCTGCTCAGCTACACACTGTCGAATTCGTTTTCGGAGCAACAACAGTTTGACGAGACGACAGCCCATCATGTCGTGCCGTGGAATGCACTGCGCCAGTGCCTTGAAATCTTCTTGAAGGCACTGTTTGCGTGCAGCCAGTCGCTGGATCGAGTGGGCGGCGTCGAGGACGTTGCCACAGTCGCCTCGGCTGGCGCGGACGAAACGATCAGCTTTTACCAAGACGTGTACGGCGATGACAGTGCGACTGTGTCGTGCGAAGCGTTCCACGACTGGTTTGAGGCGGAAGGGATCAAGAGTTTACCGTGGCTCGGGCTTGTCGTGCTGGAGAACTGGCCCCACTTGCTCCCCCTCGATCTTTCCAATCGTCGGGCAAAGACCCATCACTTGTAACAACTCGATTCTTTACCGCGTTTGCACGTTCACCACGGATGACGCTTTCGATGTTGTGGTCGAGCTTTCCACAATGCACGCTGTCATTTATCAAGCGTGCAAAGTGTCAAAGGCCCACATGCATTAGGTACGGTCTCGACAGCTCTTCGCGTGAGGCACGGGGGATGCACGGCGTCGGAGGCTAGGATGTTAGCACACTGCTTCGAGGTCGTGGATAGATGTCCACACTCGCAAGAATTCCTTCTCATGCAGCCTCACATGTCTCGAAACCAACTTGTACGAATCTATCTTTCCACGCAACGAAGCCTTGGGCCACATGCAAAAGTGGATGACTCGATACCGCTTGGATTCACTTTAAAGGGACTTGCCGTTGTAAGTAAACTTGGACGCAGACGCCGTGCGAGGGTCCACACCGCTGCCGTCGTCAGCCAGTTCTTTCAGAAAGCTCTCGGAATTGTGGATTTGTGGGCCGCCCAGGATGACGCGCTGACCCTGCGGCGCCAACTTGACGTTGAGCTCGGCGACTTTAAGCGATTCTTCAAACGTAACCCCGCCCGCGATGTACACGATCACGTCTTTCAGCTTTTTCGGCAGTGGAGTCGCCGACTGGATGCCACCAAACGCACTGGGCTCCAACGTCCCCTTGAACAAGTTGTCGAGCGTCTTCATCAGCGGCGGCACGTGCTGCGTCAGGACGCAACTCACTCCCTGCATGCCTTGGGTGACTTGAGTCACGGCTTTCATGAACTTGTTCAAGCCCTTTTCGCCAAATAGGTCGCCGCCCCGCGCCGCCGCCCCGCCATACGCGAGCGCCGCTTGAATCGGTTCCCACGCCACTTGGTTTTCCGTGCACAGTTCCTTTAAGCTCTTAAGCGAGCTCGGCGACTCATATCGCAACGCGTACAGCAAAGCCAAGCGAACTTTGTTGATCGGCCGAATCGCCGCTTTCCTCAACCGCAGCGTGAGCTCTCGCCAGTGGGTCGAGCTGTCGTCGTTGCACGCAATGTCTTGCTCGAGCGTGCTGATATCCATGAGCCCTTGGACTTCAATGAGGCGGTTGAGTTCGCCCATGAGTGCCACGTGCTTGGAGACGGTCACCGACTGCGCGCGGAACTCGGCGTACTTGTCCACGAAGCGCTGCATGTCTTCGATGCTCTCGATGCTTTCGTTCTGCTTTGTCGCGACTTTGTACTGGTCGACGAGACCCTTGACCGCAAGACAAATCTCGCCAAAGTTGGCGTGCATGTGTTGTGCAAAGAAAGAATCGGACGTCACGCTCAGCACGACCTGCTTCATGTCGTCCCGAATCCCCGGTGCATTTTCCAAGTTCACGCGGTTCTCAAATAGACCGAGGAGCTCGTGCACCATCGCTTGATACGTCCACTGGCTCAGGAGCGGCGTGATCGGGTCATCTTTACGGTCCAAAATGAGCAGCACGGGTGGAATCGACGGCTGGCGAAAGTCAAAAAGCCCATCTTCGTGCTGCATGCGGGTCGCAACGTCGCGCGCCATCTTCTCGGCTATGTCCGATTTCTTCGCGAACCGGACGATGGGCTTCTTCTTCATCGAGAGCAGCAGCGCCGTCAACCCGTCCATGTTGCGCTGGTACACTGCGGCGGTCCTAGGCGACATGTTGACCAGGTTCGTCGCCTTCAAGCTCAACGCGACAGCACCGGTCACGTTGAAATGGAACAAGTTGTCGTTCACAGCCATGTAGTCCACGTAGAATTCCTGCACCTGCGACACGACTTCGTTCTCGTCGGCCTCCGCGAGCCGCTCCAAAATGTCATTCGACGTGATATTTGTGAAAAAGATGTGGTATTCGCCGTACTTGGGCGATTTGAGCTCCGTCTTGAGAAGCTCCATGTTTCGAATCGTTGGGCGGATAAGGACAGCTGCCTTCAAGTGCACCATCTTCTCGTGTGCGTTCGCCCCCAGTTGCTCGACGAGGAAGACTTGTTTCTCCAGGATTTGGCTCTGACTGACCACCATGCTGATGATCTTGGTTGTTTCAGCATCCAGCAGGAGTGCTTTCATTCCCTCCAGCTGGCTGTCACCCAATATCTTGTCGATGTAACTCTTCACGGCGCCTATCGCGTCCATCGTCGCCGGGTTGCTCATGGCGTCGCTCCGTTCTCTTCTGTGCTCTTTTACAACCGAACTCACGTATCCGAACAGATCCTTCGTATCCGGATTTCCCCAGCGACGATCCCATCGCTATTTATAGCATCGCCACACTAATTACACGCATTCCAAAATAGTGTACGATTTTGCACTCCCTGCTCGACGCGACGTGCCGCGCCGCGGTCGGAATCGCCAGCGCCAAGATCAACATGCACAAAGCTGCAGGTGTGTGCAGAATGGTATTGTGGTTTTAATTCTACTGATACCATCCCGCTCTCGCGACGAGTCACTACCAGTTGTCAAAGTTTGAAAACGACGACGTCACTGGCGCTGCTTTGCCCTTTTTGGCGATGGGAGGGTCGTCGTCCCCAATTGCTGCGGCACTTTTCTTCTTGGTGGGTGCGGCCGGTGGAATCTTCAAGTACTTGCCGACCCCGGAATTTGCAGATGCCGCTTGGACGGGAACCACAGGCATGTCGACCATGCCGTCGTACGCGATCTACACGCATGCATTGGATGGCATCGACGACTTGCAGATTCGACAAAGCATTACCCAGTCGTCTCCAACTTTGATGACAGTCCCTTGGACGACGGGAGCCTCTTCCTTTCGCTTTACGTCTTCGACCTACGTTTTCCCGGTCAGAATGAATTCATCGGGTAAGATGCATGCAATGGATGCATTGACGAACCGTGAGGCCCTGGTTTTCGGCCTCTTCGTACTGCGCAAACGGATTCTCAAACACAACGACGTTCTGGATTTGCACTTTGTCGTAAGGGCGATCGTTCTTGTCGGTCGAAAGCGCTTCGATCTCGTCGAGCACTTCCATCCCACCGACGACTCTGTACACAGGATAAGCTTCCACGAGATCGAGCGATAGAGTACCGGCCAAACACAGAGTGCTTGTTATCCAAGTAGTGGCACGCTTTGAACGTGATGAAAAACTGCGAATTGTTTGTGTTCGACCCAGAATTTGCCATGCTGAGGACTCCTCGCTTGCTGTGCAACTACGGCAGCAACGTCATGTCCGTTCCACGTAGTCCAGCCAGCAGCGACGACTACAACGCGTACCAAGCGACTGTCAAACTCGTCCTTGAATGGCGCGCCCCAAATGGACTCACCGCCTTGGCCGGTCCCGCTTGGGTCACCCCCTTGCATCTACAAAAACAATCAGGTCACCAAATGTCGCCAATGCCTTCCGAGAGTGACAGCGCTGCAACTAAATCGCATTCGCCCGTAGCACTCCAGCACGAAGAAGAGCTGTTCGATGACCGCCGCGACGATAGCATGCAGCTGGCCACGTACCATGAAGCCTCGAATGATGCGATGGAAGATGACCCCGTTGTAATAGCCCTTGGCGCATAGCCCAAGAAAATTATCGCACGTGCGCGGAACGAAATCGCAGTCCAACTATCGTGGCGATTACATCCGACAGCAAAGGAACGCTCGTGAAAACGATATGTGCCCACGACATACTTCCAAGTTGATGGCGCCAAAGTTGGTCACCAACCGAACGTAGCCCTTCTTCTTGAGCTTCTTCACATTCGCCCACCGCGTTTCGAGCACTTCGGCTTCAGTTGCCAAGGCCGCTTGGCTTCGAGTGGACTGCAACGTGCCCTCAGACGATCCCGTGGCATGTCAAGAACGTACTGGGTCCATCATCGTGGACGTGAATGACTGGGACATTTTCCCGTCCGTGAACTTGGAATACTTCAGCCAAAGAAAGGTCAGTGGTCGCCTCCAACGCATGCCGTACCTGGAGTTTGCCGTTCTTCCCAGGTGTTGGCGTGGTGTCAGCGCTGGCATGAGAGACTGACGCCGCAATACGTTCTTCCTCGGTCTGCTTCGTCTTGTCTTGCTTGAGCTCTTCCTCGCGCTTGCGCTTGAGCGCTTTAGCAGCTTCCATCTGCCCCAACCATCACTTGTTCAAAGAACGTTCACCGACTCAAAGCATGAGCACCTCCTGGAAGATACGTGCAGTGGCTGACGAGACGCGAATGGTCTGATGCTCTTGTTTCCCGACGTCTTGCTTCTACATGCGGCGCATTCAAGCGACGGTGTCTAATGGAGTCGAGTCTCCATTAGTCTCACCGTCTTTTCGTTCTCTTTCGCCCGACGAAAGTGCTCGAACGAGTCGATCTCGCGGTTGCCTAGATCCGCAGGGTCCTGTAAAATGATAATGTCCTTGCGCTTGAATTCTTCGCCTGTCATGAGGTCCTAATGAATATGTGAATGGCAAGCAAGAGAGAACAATGCGCCGTACATGCCAATTTTTGGACTTGATGTTGAGCTCCTCCAAAGCGTCGAATGCATACACGTTGCCGGACGTAGCAACGGCCGCGATTTTCGTGCTGTTCGTAAACACACGGTATGTGATGGGACATGCGTATTCGCCTTCAGGATTCTTGTGGAAGTGCAGCTATGCAGTGGGAATGAGGCATCCGACGAGGGGGGGGCAGTTTGTACACGAATCAAGTCCTTTACGGTCAAGGTTTCACCTGTGACTGGATTCTAACGAGCAAGTCAGAAAACAACTGCAAGTCGTGGGGAATGGCCGTACGATGCCGTGTTCTTTAACGTAGGGAATGACCGCTTCAATGTCAAATAAGTGTCCTTGCCTTGTGCACACAGGATTCTACGAGGTAGCACCACGGTGGTTCGGATGAAACGTGGCCCTAACGGATCTCGCACTTACCTTGAATGGCGTGAGCGTGATGGCGCAACAATCGAACGGCAAGCCTACACATCGACGTCTCATTCCAAGCCTCATGCAAGCAACATCTTGCCGACTGAAACAACGTACGACGGTAGGCAGTCTTGACTGCATCTTTCTTTCCCCCATACAGGTACTTGTGCTCGGAAGCCGTGATGAACATGCGATCTTTGCTGTGTTGGTTCTTCCCCATCGTTCATGCGGCGGCGCGGGAGGACTGGCAAATTTGACAATAACAAATGAGCCAATCAAATTACAATAAAATCAATATTATCATCCAATAATATTGCTTCAAAGTCCAAGGATAAAGCGTCGACAAATTCGAAGGAACTAGGAAAGGTGGGTTTGTGGGCCTGAAGAGGAGAGGCTCGAATGTGCCCGCTGGCTCATTCGCACAGCGCGGCTGAAGGGATAGGAAGCGAGTGTCCATGACAAGCCTCCGTCGTACGATAATCTCACAAAATCGCAGGAACGTGTGACGTCGCAAGGCTAAACACACAAGGGCAGGAAAAGTGAAGCAACCAATTCGCTCAACGACCTTGGAGAAACTTGGTTGCGTGCTCGGCCGCCGAAAATGATATGGTGACCAGAGACTGACACAAGATTTGCCTTGCAGTGCTTTTGGACTATTTCAACTATAAAGTGGCGGAGAACCTTGGCCTGTCGAGGTGAAGCCGATTATTCAGTGGCCTTGACAACAGGGGCGGACTTGGGCTTGCAAGCCCGCTTGTGGCCAGCCTTCCAGTCCTCAGTTTGGCATTCCTTGGAGCAGTAACGCACGCACAAGCATCGGGCGCAAGCAGTCTTAGCATCAGCGCCACAAGCGTAGCAGCCACCTTTGCCGGTCACATGTTGGATGAATCTATACAACCACTTAGAATAAGCAGATGAATGAGCGGTTACGACCTACCCAAGCTTGCGCAAATCCTTCCACGTTTCGCTGGGTTCGGCGCTCGTTTGGGTGTGGTACATATCACAGAAACCACGCTACATTCCTGATGAGCACCAAGATACCGTGCTTTCCCTGAGGGACCTACCTGGGTCAAACCCTTGTTTTCGTCACAGTCAAAGTACATGTGGATTTCGTTCAATTCCTTGGCGGTGAATCCCTTGCCGTCGTTGCACGCCTTGGAAAAGTTGTTCAATTGGTCCGACGTTAGAGCGTTCGTGCCTTCCGAGAATTTCTGGAAGATGCGCTTCAATACGTGGATGAACGCAGGGGTTAACTCCCCCCTGTCCGAGATGAGGAGGGATCGGGGGAGTTCGTGTTCTTTTGCTGGGGCGGCGGCTGGCTTAGCGGCTTTGGCAGGCATGGGGGTCGGTGCGGATGGGGAAATCGCGAAATGAAACAACACACGTGTCATGCAGAGGCGGTATCGAATATCGATTTTGGCAGTGAGAACCTTTCTAAAGCGATAATGAAACTGAATTCCGTCGCCATTGGCACTTCGATGTGATGATAAACCTTTGACATTTCATATCCGGTTAAACAGCATCTACATGTACGGATACGGCCATGAAAACCCATGGATTGTGTTACAAATTTGACCAACTTCAACGTCGGTCGACAAGGGGTAGGGAACCCAAAGGGCGCTGCTCTCTGCCGCCGCCGACAGCAGCATCTTCGCGACCGAGTAGCGGGGTGCATGGATGCATCCTCTCAATGCTACTTCATGATCTCTTGGCTCTAGACCATGAAGGAGTTGCCCATGGCTTGAGTGAGAGAAAGGCATCCCTTTCCTGTGTTCGGTTGCAATCCCAGCAGCGGGTGGCACGTCGCAAGCTCAGGGCGTAGCTACTGCTACGAGCGGTAGTATCTCTAAAGAGCTTCGATGATCCAACGCTTCGCGCTTGTTGTGATTCGGAACAGATCCAAGATAAATAAGTCATGGTCCAAAATACCCTTCAGTCCGAAGTCCAGGTCGACCTAAATTTACCCCACGAAAGTACACGTTACGTGGTGTGGCAGAAGTGAGCTAGGAATGGGAGGAGAATCGCCGCAAAAGCGGCGGCTAACCGCCTCGAATGAGCCTGTCGACATGGCAAAATCGATCAGTGGAAAACACACCTCATTGCCGAACGCGTTGCCGGCCCTGAACAAACGTGGGCGCGACATGGCGGTCAAGGTTTTGCCGGACGCCCCGACCACCACATTGCCCGAAGTGAACCCGACGCCGTCTACGGCTGGATCAAATGGAGCGGCCAGTTCCCCTGGAAAGAAACCATCCGAGGCATCGCCAAAGAAAGTTACGCCTCAAGCAGCTCCGGGGAAGCGGCACAAATCAATTCTCCAAGTGTCGCGATCGAAGAAAACAGGTACACCCGATAGCTCTCCTCAGGACATGCAAATCAATTCGCCGCCGCATCCTCGCCCGATCATGAGTCTTGTGGACGTTGCCAGCTCACAACCGTCGGTCCTGTCGTAGGAGATATCGTGCTTGAATCCCAGCAGACCATTGACACCGTCATCAAGTACCAAAGTACGAGGCCTACGTTCCGTCATGGACGGCTCATGGGGTGATAGTGGGGCAGTGCGAGCTGCGGAAGCTCAAGGATGTGTTCAACTACATCGATGCCGAGTACGTGTCGTTCTGTTCCAATTCGAGGGGGATGACGCGTGTCCAAGCCGCGTGGGTCAAATTTCGTACGAAGAATTTTTCGAATTCATCGACGAGAATCGCAACCCGTACTCGGAGAGCCTCTTTCGCCTCATCGGTACAGCGCACTTGAAGCACTTGATACCGACTGGCCTGCCTCGTCGTAGATGCCGACCGCAGCGGCACGGTACGCACGTCCGTCCATCATCCAACGCCGAGCCAAACTGCAAGGACGAAAGGTTCTTCACCCCACGGGCATGTCCATGTTGTAGATCGACTTTGAAGAATTTGTCCACGCGCTCACGACGTATTGCATGTTCACAAGAGAAGAAATCCTCCAATGTTCGATCTCCCCCTTGAACGGCGACTGTGATGGAATATGTCGTGCCTAGTTGCATTCAGAACGTTCGACGACGACGACAGCGGTAGCATTGACGAGGTCTGTCCGTCGCATGCATCCATTATGTTTCGCCGCGGCGGAGCTTGCAGATTTTGTGGAGAGCGCCAGCTGACTTGTGGTGCCAGTCCGAGTTTGCCAAGCTGGCCAACATGGTCAACGATGGCAAGCCTCTCTTCTCGGGCAACTTCAATCGCGCGCTCAAGGAATTTGACAAGTCTGGCGTCCACGCAACTTCTTCGCTCTGTTGTTCATGTTGGCGCTGTAGAAAAAACGAAGGCGTGATCGATTTTGCCGGGTTCGACTTGCTCAATCGACGGTACCCGATGATTCTGTTTCCTTGCTTCCGCCTCCAAGACCGCATCCAAAAAGCAACGCTGGGCGAAGCGCACTGGCTGCGGATCCACAAGCGGTACTACGACATGCTCAAAGATGAGCAGTTCCGGGTACGAAAGGACAACTTCATGGCGCTGCACGAACAACGTGGTGACTTGGCTCGCCGTAGAAAAAACACGGCGGCGCCGCCCCGCCAGTGTCCACCACGACCAAGCTCAAACTCATCTTTGGCGTTGGCACGTTTGAAGTTTATCAGCCTGAATGAATTTGTTGCCGTATCCGTTCCGCGAAAGAGCAAGACATCTGTGGGAGTGGCTTTCGGCTCCTGCAACGTATCATGGCGGGGCTAACGCCGGTCGCCCTTCATCACAATGCTGGAGAGAGGCACGACGTTGCCGCCATTCGCAACGTATTCAAAGTACTCGACAGGCTCTGGGCCTCGCAAAGGCAGCTGCTTCACGTCTTGGACATGGCACCACGTGGCACCGGCGCTTTCGTAATCGGGGATGGACTTTGGTTTTTGAAGGTTGTCCAGGGGCTCGGCCAGGAAAACGAACCGCATGCGCACGTACTCGCGCCCGGACGAGTCGACTTTTGGATGGTACTCAAGCCGAAGAAGTCCTGTCAGTCGCACGTCTAGGCCGGCTTCTTCCTTGGTCTCGCGAATCGCGGCGGCTTCGGGAGTTTCGCCCGCGTCGACCCGGCCCCCTGGCAACCAGTAGCCCGAGCAAGCAAATTCTTGGACGAGCAGAAAGAGCTTCGTGAGCGGATGGCGACACACGACCAGCGCAAAACAGTATAGGGTCGAATCGGGGTTGCGGAATTCACTGGGAAGGTCACCGCGGCCGGGCGGACCATGTGCATTGTGAAGGTGAACTTGGAATGGTGCGGATGCCCTGTACGCTTTCCCGTGCTTCTCGGAGCAGATGGGGCACGCGATATCCGTTCGGTTCTTTTCGTTGATGTGGTGGAGAGGACAGTGGATCCAAAGTGCGTCTTCTGTCAACCCGGACTTGCCGCAGAAAGGACATGGATATAGAAGGGTCCGTCGAGACGAGTGGTTTTGACTGCGGTTGTCGGCGTCCTCTTCTTGCGCCAGTTTGCCGAGCACAGTTGTTAGATCGTCCACAGAGCTCGTGACCATCGACGCACCGTCCCCAAAGCACCGATACCGTTGCATGGCATGATCGGCCACGTGCGCCGAAAACACGCACAGGAAGAGTTGTTGACTCACTTGCCGCAACGCACGCAAGATCTTCAAGAGAGCATCCATGGGATAGGTAGCGACGACTCGCAGAATCACCAAGTGGACTTTGTGCAACGTGGGTTGTGTGAACGTTTGCAGGAGTTGGGTGGCTGCGTCTTCCGCCGTACAAACTTGCACACGCAGGCCATGTCGATTGCACGCAGAAACACACGATTCCTCGATTGTATCTAACGGGGGCGGGTTACGTGCCGAGAAGGTCCCTCCACTCCGAGAGGCAAGGCATCGCACGAGGATACTAGTGTGCGCCGTTGCATGATGGCTCATCGCCTTCGTGGCACCAATTCATATGAATGACGCCCATTTTTACTTGAATTGCCAAGAATTCACGATATTTTGCGTGCAAAATATCCCAAATATCTAGGCATATTATGATGACGAGTACACCGCTGGAATAAAATTTTGGAAAAATTCCACAATATTCCTACATTTTCTTGGAAAAAACGCTCTCATACTGTGGCCGAAATACAGGCAACAAGGGCAGGGTTGGCGATGCTTGGGAAGACGTCGTCGAAGGCACTTCACGAGGGGCTTCCACCTTAATGGCGACCGGCGGTAAGGGAGGTTCGTCGGGTTTCCAGTCTCCATGGTTCGCATGGACGGGTGCAGGTGGAGGTGAATCTCGGTGGTCGTCTGTAGTCACTTCCACCGTCGAGTGTTCCTTTCGCTTTCTCTTACGGGAGGCAGCAGAAGCATCCTACTCCCAGTCATTCTCGATGCTCCGAGCGAACGATGGAGGTTCGCGTACCTGCACATTCGTCGTTAGAGGGGCAACGGCCGACTCTGGTTCAGGGACCGGTGCAACTTGCGGTGGTGGTGGCGCGATTGCAGCGTTGTAGGAAACTTGAGCTTGGAGCGAAACATACCGATCGGTCAAAGGCGTGGCGGGAAGGCGACTGTACCCTCCTCCTTTGCCCCCGTCTGCATTCGACGCGATCAGTACGTTGTTGTCAGCTTCCTCTCACCTGCTTTAGACCAATCAAACACTGGGCATCGCGGGCACTTCATGTTCCAGCACACTCCATTCAGTTCCTACGACGTCGCCGTTAATATTTCAATGCACAGTTCGCCGCGTAACACCCATGCTTCACCTGCTTCTCGACGCCGCAGAGCTCACACGACGGCAGGACAAACAAGTCCACAACATCCGCCAACGTGTCGACGTCCACGGCGGTCCGCAGCCGGCTGTCCAGGATCGCTTGCCACTCCATGAGATTCGGTCGCATTTTGATCTTGTCCCGGCGGCGCATCACGTGTTTTTTTACTTGGTCCTGAAACATGGCGTACCGCTGGGTCGTGATACCCTACACAAACCCGACCGAGCGACTCAATTGTTAGTCGAACTAGTCGCGCATTGCTGTCGCCAACACATGCAAGGCGTACCATCAACACGACGCCATCGGGGAGGTTGAGCTTCGAGTTGTTGGCCTTGTTGGGACGGCGGTGGCGATGCTGGATCGTAAAGTCGTCTTCGATGAGCACGAGCTCTTGCTTCTTGAACACTTTGATGGTTTTGCTCGCGTTTTCGACCTCAACCGTGCACACGTCCCGATCTGCCTTTTTCACGACGCCCGTGCCTTGGTTCCCTGGCAAGTACACCTTTTTCTCAATCCAAGACTGGGCATAGTGACCGCGGCGCCGGAGGCCGCCGGAGCTCCCGGCGACGCGACTGCCGTGCTCCGACCCGCTGTCTTCGACGTCATCCAAGTCGTTGTCGTTCTCGAGTGTTGTGTCAGTGGACCCGCCATTGTCTCCTGCCGACCCAGACGACGCCTGCCGCTCAATCGAAGCAATCGACTCGAGCAGCGTGAGTTCGTACGCGCGCTTTGCCGTCGATTCGTGGCCGCCCTCCATTTTGAGTTGAACCCATCCGTTGCCTGACTTCAGCACGACCGCGGCCTGCCCCGAAAACTTGCCCACGTTGATACGGACCCGGCGCCCGATCCACAATTCCGTGTCCAGGTCCGACAGCAGCGACCCCGAGTCTTTCTTCTTTCCCTACGACTGTCGTGAGCGGGTGGTGGTGAGCGAAAGCCCACGCAGCACCTTGCGCTGGTGGCGGCTTGGCTCATCCTCGACGGTCTCGTCCTCTTCGTCTTCGTTGTCCCCATCCGACCCTTCGTCGTTGATCACATCCTTCGTCGATCCATTGTCTTCTTCCTCAGACATAGTCCCGCTCTCGTCGGGACTGTCGCGGCTAGCACTGTCCATCGAACTCCGTCGTCGGCGCAACGTCAAGTGCTTGCTCTGTTTGATCACAACGGTGGTCGGCGAGCCATCTTGCCGTTTCCGATCCAAGAGAACTTTGAACCCTCCGTTTGAAAGCACCTACTCAATCGATGAGTTCGTCATGAAAGGAAGGTGATCGTACGAACCTCCTGCACAACGCCTCGCTTGCCGTCATGGCCACGTAGGTCCGCCAGTTCGCGCTTTGTGGGGTCCACCAACTTGATTGTGACTTTGTCGTGTTTATCGAAGCGGTGGGTGTCGTCGGACGGTGGTGGCGGTGGCGGCGGCCCACCCGAGTCATGTTCGTCGTCGCTCGGGGGACCAAGATCGTGGTCTTCGGGGATTTCGCTCAGGTCGACATCATCGCCATCGGCTTGTGCATCCTTTAATAGCTTCAACCCTGAAGCTCGAAATGTGTGGATCTTTCCGCTACGGAATCGCACCCGGAACCACGTATTTGGATGGCGAGGAGTTTCCACAATCACGCCAATCTTATGGACCATTTGGGGCAAACGTTGCTCGACGTCCGTGGTTCGTTGCACAACCACTTTGACCGTTCGGCGCAGTCCATTGCTTTCTGCAGTGCCCATTACATACGGCTTCTTAGCTGGGGCTGACGTCGTCGTTGTGGTAGTTGATGGGTCATTGGCAGAGGTCAATGTAGATGTCGTGGAGTCCGAGAGGCCGCCATCCTCGTCCTCCATGTCATCATCCCCACCACTCTTCATGGAAACTGAAGAAGTGGAACGTGTCCGCGATCGCATGATTCGAGATGGCGCACCTGTTGACGAAGATGTTGCAGGCGACGACACCGACGTCTGGTCGGCGTATGAGGTGTTGGGCGAGCCAGAGTTGTCTGACACGTTCACCTCATTGTCAGGGTCACCTGTGCCATTGGCGTGTCTCGTGGTACTGTCAAGGGTGTCGCTGTCCATTACAACGGAGATGGTTGCCATGCTCGCTGCGCGCTGCCACTCGGGGTTGCGGAAGAAACGATGGACTCAAGGGTAATGTGGGATTTTGGGTTTCCGAAAAACCTGGCACCCCAAACGTTTATCTTGGATTCACTATGCCTGATGCACTAGCATTTCACCTCTTTAAGCACATACCATAGCCTAATCCTCATGAAACCTTATTTTCATCATTCGGTTCCAAGGTGAGTCTATCCGGATAAAACGCTTAACATCGATACTGTAAATCGTGCGCGTTTCCAGTCACACACACTATTTTCATGTCAGATCAAACTACTGATTTCCCCCCGCTAGCCGAACGGGGTTTACTTTATAATTTTTAGAAATGAATATTATTGAACGTGAGATGTATTTCAAACTTTCAATCGAACTTGCAAATCAAAATTGCGAAGTACAATCAACATGAAGCTCCGGATGACACTTGTGGAGAAGCATGAACTATACGCCAGGCACATAAGCCA
>NW_008580148.1:2249341-2250418 GCF_000520115.1 Aphanomyces invadans
TGCGATGGGTTGGGCCAAGGACGCGTGGCGTTCGATGTCGCCATCGACTGTGACAAACTGCTGGGCGAGAACTGGCATTCTCGACAATGACCTCAGTGTTTTTAGTGGTAGACTGTCGAATTTGGATGTAAATTTTGTCGAATAAATGGTTGTGGGCACTTCTCTTGACATCGGATACCTATAGAATTTTATAGCCTGTTGAAATCTTTTGTGGGTCACCGTTCGGCTAGCGGGGGGAAATCAGTATGGTTAAATGGTAGCACCCTGCACCTCGCCATCAAAAAAGATGGGATCGCGCGTTGCACAGCTCGAATGCTGTGCGTTTTCAATACCCAAGTGATTATTTCAACACCCCCCCCCCGCGATCAAACCGAACATCTATAGGACTCCATCACTCTCGAACATCAGGAAAAAGCAGGGGGGTTGTTTAAGTATAACTAGTATTACTACTCTGACATAACAGAACATTGGTGCTACTAGTAGGTGATATTCATAAGTGATCAGAAAAGCTCTACTATCCCTATGAAAGAGCAACTACAGTAAATGTGAACGGGCACTTATAGGAAGGACATCACATATTCACCATGAAGAGACAGACAATTCATCTTGAAGCAAATTTATACTTCCTCTGTCCCATATTCCTCGTCGATTTGACTTATCAACGACCCTACAAATCCATTTCATTACCAAACTTGATGAAAGTTATCATTCAATGAAGAGCATAAAAATCCAAAGGAACCATTCATTGGCTGTCAAGAGCGTAACTTGAATTTTGGCGTCCAAAATCAACTTCTCATTTTCACCACCCGAATAAAAACACACCACATTTAAAGATCAACACACATTTGAATTTGCCGCCATGCCCCAATCCTTACGCGAGGTTTCCTGCGCCAAGCGACACGAGGTCGTCCGACACCTACACCAGTTCCTTAAAGCTGGATGGCTGATCCACGGCGCTTTCGCCAAAACTGCTAAGAGCCTGGTCGCAGAAGTTTTGTCCCTGCTTTTTGCCATCACTGCTTTTTTCGGATAATCATTATTCGGACTATGCTTGGTTTTGTGGTCGGTGAAGCCATT
>NW_008580148.1:2267253-2285511 GCF_000520115.1 Aphanomyces invadans
TATGCGTGTGCCTCGGCGGTGATTGTTTGTTGGAGGAGGTACAGCGTGTACGACTTTGGTGCGTAGATAATCAGACCAGACATCTTTCACCACCTTTTGACTCCGTCCAAGAAGCAGAGCGATAGTAGCTGAGACTTTAGTTGCACCACTACGGCGGTATTCAGCGTGAAGTCGGAGAATATCAAGACGTTCTTCTTTTGTTAAACTTCTTGGACGCTGCTGGCGAATGTAGCTGGTTATCTCGTCGTAGTCGTCGTCGGAGATGGAGTTGGTTGCAGGCATGTCAAGCGTGTACACAAATGACGAATGGCTACAGAAAGGTATTAATTTCGAAGGTGTCACGTCACACAGCCCAATCAAATAATATAACCTCTCGAAAATTAATTGGATTAAGTTTAAGAGGTTTTTAGTTATTGCTGGTTAAATATGACAGTTTCGTGCACATTTCAGCAACTTTCTTGGAGGATATTGGTTTTTACGGGTTCCATCCAATAGACTTTATTCGCGTATAGTGAGTCCAGTTCCCCACGAAATTTCTGGGAAAATGGTAAAATAGGTCAAAAGTTTCGATCTTTTGTCCCCTCGGTGCTGTCGACCTCTGTAAAGTTCACTTTACCACTAAGCAATTCGACCGTCAAAAAATATCCCATGCGCTATTTTGACTAGATGGACCTCGGCCGTTTTTTCTTTCGTGGAAGATCTCATTCAGATTCCATTTTGCAAGTCCTCGCGCCAACGGGCATCGCGTCCAGTATTGACAGTCGTGCATTCGCCATCCAACACAACAAGCCTCATGGACGAAACGATGTGGACGAGTATCCCTGCCTCTGGCATACCGAAAGAGGAGACGGTGTGGAGTCGACTCCCGAGCCGCGAAGTGATCCAAGACAAATTGATCAACTCCATTCCATCCCGTGAGGCAGTTTGGAGCGGAATCAATGCTGTTCCAGGGGCAGTTGCAGCGACGCCCGCATGCATTGTTGGCGCATTTGGGAACTGCTTCAGTCGCGCTCGGCGAATGCAATTCGACCAAGATCAGAAGCGCTCGCTGTTGAGCAATTTGTACCACGACGATTCCCGCGTAAATATCCGCGACGCCGAAGTTGAAAATGCAACGTTAGAGCTGCGTCGACGTATCCAAAAGGCAGAGTATGAGAAGCATCGTCGCATGGAAGTCGACGATGATTTAAAGCGACACAAGCAAGGGGGAAAGAAGAAGACAAAGGACCTTGCACCAAACAATCAGGACGGCATTGACGACGAGGACAGCGCGAACAACCCCGTCGACGATATCCCAGAATGCACAACGGTGTTGAAGGCATCTGATATCCGAAAGATGTCAGTGGATGAGCTCCTGAATCTGGACGGATCGAACAACCAGACCGAGGCAACGACCGCGTCGTCTTTAGAAGGCGGCCGGTTGCGCAAGTGGCTCGCAGAAATCGACGGCAACAAGAGCATGGAGTACCTGAGCTACGCGACAAACTTTGAGACCCAGGGCTTCCATTCGATCAAAGATCTGGCGCTACTCGACGAAGAAGACGTTGATCGCGCGCTCACAGAAATCGGCGTCAACAAATTTGCACATCGTGCTCGCATCCGCAAGGCCATTCTACGCCTCAGCCACGTGCCATAACCTTCCTATGCCTCAAAGATTTTGTCCGTACTTTGGGCTATAGCCACATGCCACTTCTCTCTCATGAAATCTCATGGTCAATGTCGACAGCATCCCATCTCTTCTTCGAGAAGTCTTCAACAAATCATATCCTTCATCGGGATGTGCCAGAGAGTTCATCGGACACAACCCTGTGTGTGTCACCGCGGGGCGGCCTTAGTGGGGACGGTTGTCGAGTAGATTTGTCATGTTAAGTGTCAAGATTGGGTCGATGTGGTTGAGTAAATATAGTGGATGAGGGGATGGCACGCTTTCGTCCGTCGTCGTATGATACCGCCGCTAGCTCTGTCGCACAAGCGCCTTGAGCCCAGCACGTTGGCGGTAGCTGTTTCCGTGGGCCAAGAAGTCGGTGTACGGCACGCCTCCGCTTCTGCGCATGGACGTTGGCATCGAATGGATGGGCGATGCCAAGGAGGTCCACTCGGGTCGTTTGTTTTCAGGATAGCGTCGCCACCTTGACCATTTCGCCTCGGTGGTTTCCCGCACGGATGTCCGCTTGATCGTGGACGACCGGCGACGGGACTCTCGTCGTTCGGGCTTGGCCGTCGACATGTTGCGAAAGTAGCCAGCGATGAACGAATCCAAGTTGGTGCCGTCGTCGATCGAGCATCGCGTTGGAACCCCCGAGTGGCACGGTCCGTCGTCATGAAACAGGGGATTCTGCACTTCGTTTTTTCGCTCAATGTACAAATGGCGTGGCGGGGTCAAAATCAGCGCATTCAGGAGCATCTTGGATTTCTACGTTTCCAGTTACAACAACAGCAGTGGCGGCCGTGTATGCCGTACCTCGTGCCAGAGATGTTCGCCAAACGTTCTCCATTTCAAGTTGATGCGAGGATTCGCGGATGTCTTGGGCGGCGACGGCGGCGGCGGGTCCAGCAAGTGAGACACGGTCAACTCGGAAATGCTGAACGAGCGCGATCGCATGTGTTTGCCGGGGGTTGGATGGTCGTGGCGTGTGGTTGTGTCATTTGGTTGTGGTGGGTGTTTTCCCAACGTTAGCATGGTCAGGGAATGCGATCGAACGTGGCGTCGTGATGGAGGGCCGGGCGTTGTGAGACCTGTCGCTGCTGCGGGTCTTGGAGGCGATGCAACCGGATGGGGTGGAGATCGGGGCAGTCGCGCAGGCTTCCGTTGCGCTCTGTGGAGAGATTTGATGTGTTGGTTTGAGGACGGTGTACGGTGTGGTTTGACTTGTACCTGCAAAAGTCGCGACCGTACCGTTTTTGTAAGGACCGCCGCACTTCAATGGAAGGCGGTGTGGACGGTGGATGGAACGAACACCGAACAGCATACGATTGTGGGCCAGCGTCTCCTTCGGGCTTGGGGACGTACGTGCTGCGGAACCCAATCTACGGCAGTGTCAAGGCACCACTAAGCTGACGGTCGGTCACGCGTACCAGCACATCTCGATGCTGGAACAGCGTCGACGGATTGGCGCGGGACCGAGCGCGGTCCATGAGCACATGAACGGAAGGGGGTACTGCTGTCGGGGTCCACTGCAGCCACAAGCTAGCCACCCAACAAGCGAGTCGATCGAGCACGTTTGGGGTGTATTTATAGACCCAGGTCAGATCTCAAATTAACAGCCATGGCTGTCCAGTGCGCTATGTCGTGTCAACCCACAGGTTCTTGTACTTGGACGATGCTGTCTGGTAGAATCAGCAGACAATTCCAACGCACTCGAGCTCTACAACAGCATCTCCCATCGTTCGACCCTTGCGAAGGACCAGCACCACGACGCATCGAGTCACGTCAGCGTCGGACGTATACTACACGTTTTGGAGCATTTCCCGCGGCTGCGTATGGTGCTTGGAAGAACGAATTGCATGACCAGTCAGTACCAATGACTCGCCGCGAGCCGACGGCTATCTCGTCGTCATGTAGCGGTCATCGTCACAAATTAGACGCGTCTTGCTTGACGTCGTATGGTGGAGGAGGCACACCGCGTGCAAACCCTGGCGTGGGTGGTGGCACGGTTCTTGAGGTGCAAGCACGATCTCGGCGCTGATCGCGAGCACGCTGGCAGGTGCCAGAAAAACGATTGTCGTTTGATTGGCACGTTTGCACCTGTTCGCAGCCAATCCGAGGCCGCATATTGCCACCCCTTTTTATCACGAACCAAATACGCACGTTGGATTGGCTCGGGCCGATGACGTCAGCGCCATTGCGTATACGGTGGTGGTGGGTTGTTGGTCTGCGTAATCAGGGGGCAAACGACGTGTGAGTGGGGGCGACTGCCTCGTCAGCCTGGGGATGGTCTTCAACCGTAGGCTCAACTGACTCACCAACCACATGCTACGCGGGGGGACACCGCAACCAGCCACCACACGATGCCCTGCTTGACATGGACACCTACGATCGCCGGACGCTGTAGGGGAACAGACAGAAACACAGGTACACACACACACGTTCAAAATGAAAGGCTTTGAGCTTAATGCCCCAACTCGCCTCTGTCTTCATCGACGCATATTGCGCAACCACGTCTGGTGCAATCACGACGCCTTTCCCTCGCCACTTGCCGTCATGCTGCGAGGGATGGATGTGGGAACTTCGACGAGAATTGCCTTCTCGAGTCGAGCACTCCCGTCGTCATGCAATCGGGCCATCTGAAATGTCACTAAAGTTCCGCGAACCCGAGCGACTTGGTTGAATTACGCGAATTCCACGGAAATCCCTCTATGGAGATTCAACGGCATCTCTGATTGGCCAGCGGATTTGGTGTGGGTGCAATTGCCATCGGTCTGTCACACTCGTTGTTACCAAGGCGGCGGCGGAGCGACTTTGGCCGCGTCGTTCTCGATATATATACGTCAATGCCTCGTCTTTCCCACAGTTATCGATGACAATAATTCTGTCGTATCGTCGACTGCCCTTCACTTCGCCTGAATCGCCGTACAAGTAGAGCTCTTCCCACTCGAGTTGTCGATTGACGGGTTGGTTGTGAATGATGTCATCGGGGGGGGCATTGCAACGGCGCGATATAATTGGCTAAAATCAAGGAAATGCTTCCTCAAAGCAGGACTTCCACGGGGAAAGGGGTAGGGTCGGTTCTGATTGGTCGACGGAGGCAACACCGCGCGCATCACCCAAAGATCGCCTCACTTTTCAATTTGCCTCGGTGTGCGCAAGTGGTCGGACCTCCTCATGTCGGCCAAGGCAATCCGCGAATACGATGGTAAGCGCTTGCTTGGCAAGTGGCTGAGCGACTACTCGAGCGGCAAGCACACGCTTGAAAGCCGTTTTGTTCAAATTACTCCTGAAATCTTTGACGCCAACTTCCCTACCGTCACGTTTGACTCGATTGCGCGTGAAAACCCGTGGTTGCTCCAAACCAAGCTCGTCGTCAAGCCAGATCAACTGATCAAGCGCCGCGGCAAGGCCAACTTGCTCCTTCTTAACGCGACATGGGAAGATGTCAAGCACTGGATCACAGAACGCATGAGCCGAGAAATTCAAGTCGAAGTCGTCAGTGGCATCCTGGACCATTTCATTGTTGAACCATTTGTGCCCCATGCCTCCACAGATGAATACTACTTGTGCATCCAATCCAACCGCGAGGGTGAACAAATTCTCTTCCACCATGAAGGTGGTGTCGATGTCGGTGATGTGGATGCGAAGGCCCTTCGCTTCCAAGTCAACTTGGAAACCACTGCCACCGAAGCAGACATTACTGCTGCTTTGTTGAAGAACGTGTCGAAGGAGCGTCAAACCATCATCGCGTCGTTCATTGCTTCGCTCTTGGCTTTGTACCGCGACTTGAACTTTGTCTACATGGAAATCAACCCCATTGTTGTGGTCGGCGACAAGATCATTCCGTTGGATATGGCTGCCAAGTTGGACGAAACAGCCAACTTTTTGTGCGGCAGCAAGTGGGGTGAAATCGAATTCCCTGCTCCTTTCGGTCGTGCAAAGTTCCCTGAAGAAGCCTACGTCGCGGAATTGGACAGCAAGACCGGTGCTTCCCTCAAGCTCACCATCTTGAACCATCGCGGTCGCATCTGGACCATGGTTGCTGGTGGTGGAGCGTCGGTTGTATATGCCGATACCATCTCCGATTTGGGATTTGGTCATGAGTTGGCCAACTACGGTGAATATTCTGGTGCTCCGTCCGAAGCCCACACCTACCAATACGCCCGAACGATCCTTGACTTGCTGACACGCGAACACGACCCGCGCGGCAAAGTCTTGATTATTGGCGGCGGTATTGCCAACTTTACCGATGTCGCTTTGACCTTTAAGGGTATCATCAGTGCCATCACTGACTTCCAAGACAAATTGAAGGAACGTAACGTGACGATTTGGGTTCGCCGTGGTGGTCCCAACTACCAGGAAGGTTTGCGCCTTGTGCGTGAAGTCGGTGTGTCCACTGGTGTGCCCATCCATGTGTTCGGTCCGGAAACCCACATTACGGCTATTGTGCCCATGGCTTTGGGCCTCGTGCAAGCGCCTGAAACCCTCGGTGCCAGCTCCGTTTCGACCCCTCCTTCGGCGAAGACCCCGGTACAACCTTCGCCAAATGGTTCTCCTCGTTCGGCGGCCAAGCAATCCGTCGCTAACGAACAAGCCGCCACCTCCACCGAAGACTCCCGTGCCACTGTGTCGTCGACCACGGGTGTCAAGGTAATCCAAGACGAAGGCATTGTTCGCATGGAATCCAACACCCGATGCATCGTTTACGGCATGCAACAACGCGCTGTGCAAGGCATGTTGGATTTCGACTACTTGTGCAAGCGTGAGACTCCGTCTGTTGCTGCGATGATTTTCCCCTTCAGCCAGAACCACTACTTGAAGTTCTACTGGGGCACGACCGAACGCTTGATCCCTGTGTTCCAATCTCTCGAGGAAGCCGCCAAGAAGTTCCCCGACGTCAGTGTTTTGGTCAACTTTTCGTCGTTCCGATCCGTATTCTCGTCCACCATGGAAGGGTTGGCGTGCAGCGACACAATCAAGACCCACGCGATCATCGCCGAAGGCGTGCCTGAGTCGCAAACTCGCTTGATCATCAAGCGCGCCAAGGAATTGAACGTTGGCTTGATTGGGCCTGCTACCGTCGGTGGCATCAAGCCCGGCTGTCTTCGCATCGGTAACACGGGTGGTATGCTCGACAACATTGTCCAGTCCAAGCTGTACCGTCCTGGTTCCGTCGCGTATGTGTCCAAGTCGGGCGGGATGTCGAACGAACTCAACAACATCATCAGCCAAACGTCGGACGGTGTGTTTGAAGGTGTGGCCATTGGTGGTGACAAGTACCCTGGCTCGACCTTTATCCAACACTTGTTGCGCTACCAGCAAAACCCTCAAGTGAAGATGATGGTGTTGCTTGGTGAAGTCGGTGGCACGGACGAATTTGAAGTTTGCCGTGCGATCCAAAGCGGTGTGATCACGAAGCCCGTCGTCGCGTGGTGCATTGGTACGTGCGCCAAGATCTTTCCGTTCGAAGTTCAATTCGGCCACGCTGGCGCGTGCGCCACCGGCGAATCGGAAACCGCTGAAGCCAAGAATGCTGCGTTGGCCCACGCTGGCGCCATCGTCCCCAAGAACTTTGACCAGTTTGGCCTTGCCATCCGCGAAACGTACGAAAAGCTCGTGGCGTCTGGTGTGTTGGTCCCGCGCCCGGAAGTGCCTGTGCCGGCCGTCCCCATGGATTACTCCTGGGCCAAGAACTTGGGGTTGATCCGTAAGCCCGCCAACTTTATCTCGTCCATCACGGACGATCGCGGTGAAGAATTGACGTACGCTGGTATGCCCATCTCGGAAGTGTTTGAACAAAATTTGGGTGTCGGTGGTGTGCTCGGCTTGCTCTGGTTCAAGAGAAAGCTGCCTGCGTACGCGACCAAGTTCATTGAGTTTGTACTCATGGTGACGGCCGATCACGGTCCCGCCGTGTCTGGTGCTCACAACGCAATTGTGACCGCCCGTGCCGGCAAGGACCTCATCTCGTCGCTCGTGTCGGGTTTGATGACGATTGGGCCCCGCTTCGGTGGTGCGTTGGATCAAGCCGCTGACATGTTCACCAAGGCCCACGACTCGGGTCTGTCGCCGTTGGACTTCGTCAACAAGATGAAGGCGACCAACCAGCTCATCATGGGTATCGGCCATCGCATCAAGAGCACGACGAACCCTGACAAGCGTGTCACGATTATCAAGGAGTTTGCGTTGAAGCACTTTCCCGGCAACAGCATCCTCAACTACGCGTTGGAAGTCGAAAAGATCACGACCAAGAAGCGGTCGACCTTGATTCTGAACGTCGATGGGTGCATTGCCGTGTGCTTTGTCGACTTGTTGCGCAACTGCGGTGCGTTCACGCAAGAAGAAGCCGACGAACAAATCGCCGACGGGTGCTTGACAGTCGACGACAGCATCGGGGGAGCTTAAGCTGGCATTTGCTGAAAAAATGGCCGATTTTGGTCTAGAATACACCAAAATATTCATAACAAAAAGTTGACATTGAACTCTGGCATTCAAATACCTCAAAAGAACATATCCTGTCGAATATGTAGCTATAAAGTAAACTTTTGATCCAAATTTACCCTCAAGTTATCATATCTTGTACATTTTAGTATTTGGTCCAATGAAACTCATTATCACATTATAGAGGTTTCAAAGGTCCCACTGCCTCTACCATGTCATCCTGCACTTTTTGCAGTTTGTTAGCCGCGATGCAAACTCCCACACACAATCACACCGGATAATTATCCGTCAAGTTCCTTGGGAGCTGTCGTCGACTGTGAACGGGCTCTTTGTCCTCGGTCGTTCCATCGGGTTCATCGGCCACTTCTTGGACCAAAAGCGCTTGAAGCAACCGTTGTACCGCCACCCATGGGACGATATCTCGTACATGAACGACAGCCTGTAGGTCCTCTTCCTAGTTTATATAACGATTTTCCACCTTTCCATCGCGTTCGACCATCCTCCCCCGTCTTTGTGGACTCAAAACGACGCACAGCAACAACATCAAGCCAACCTCGATTTTTCAGCGACTTTTCACATGAAGAAACAGCAGCAAGAGAGTTACATGCCGCACTCCACCTGGCGGCCATCACAACACGATGCTCTTCCAACGAAATGGGTCCCCGCCGTGCCCGGTCGCCTGCCCCATGGGGCAGACGCCTGTGCCGACGGTGGAAGAGATCAAAGCGCACGTTGCCTAGCGCTCCGCCGCGGGACGACGACATCTCAACAAAGATCGGTGTCGTTCCTATCCACGCGACTACACATCGTACTTGTAAAAGAACGTAAATACTGTCGACGCCACAAAGAGCAGGAGCGGCAGCGCCAACACGTCGTCCGACCCTGCGAGGCATGAAAACACGCGGGATGGCTCAAACGACGTCGTACCAAGCGACGAAATCGCAGTTGTGTTGTAGTTTTCGACGGCGAATTTCGCGCAGCATGAAAACTGCATGAGAAGGCCGACGTACAACCCGTTGTTGTTGAAGCGGTCCGTGGCGTCCATAAAGTCCTTGGCAATCACGCCCGTCTAGGATGCTCCGTGATAACTCTGTCGATCGGCACGACGTTGTACCATGGCAAAGGGCAAAATGTACACGGTGGTGAAGAAGCCTCCGAGGCTCACGAACGCCACAAACGAGATCAGGTGGGACCAAGACCCGACGATGACGGCCAACAGCAGCATGAACACTGTCCACAGGTCCGTCAAGTGAATGGAAGAGCGCCACGATGGATCGCACCGCCCGTTGTCATGAACATCAAGTTGACTTGCTTGAGATGCGCCCCCGTCGGATTTTTCGGAATCCACCAAAAGTACGTGAGAGTCGAAACGAACGCGACGGCCGACTGCGTGAAATGTGAAAAGCAATGTCCAGGACCTCGTGCAGGGAACCCACCAAGCCTTGCACAGCATGGCGCGCCATGTCCAGACCTTCCATGTAAAGCTTGACGCCGGTAGCATCGCAGCCTGCGATGACAGCGCCGTCGGGTGTTGTGGCATTGCCTTGAAGCTGTGGACACCCCCGAAACACGCGTTCCGCCCACCACTTGTACTTTTGATTGTCCAACGAGAACCATGCCATCCTACCGCCCCCATGAGCCATTGGGACGAGATGATGCACACGGTATACCACACAATGAGCTGCAGCAGACACATGAGCTTGATCTCCATGGGGGCGCCGACAATGACGTCCCAAATTTCAGTGACGAATCGCTCCAACGACACCGAGTGCTTGCGCTCTTGGTACAACATTTTCTCGGGTTTCAGATCTGGTGGCGCACGTTATGTCAGGCGACGATCGTTCCAACTGAATCACGTACACAACGACACGCCGACCGTGACAAGGATAGCGGCAACCGCGACCCCGCATGTGAGCAGCATCACTTCTTCCGTGATCTGGTCGCCGTACACGACTTTGGCCCCGCCGCCGACGAGAACCATCCCCAGGGCGACCCCCACGCTGTGCCAGATGGACCCACATGCATGCGCGTGAACCTGTACGGGCCAAATCTGAAGTTGTGCTTCGTAAGAGTTGAGTATACCTGGTACTCCTTGGGAATCTCGTCAAAAATTCGCGCCCGCACTGCGACCTGGCCACCGACAGGTCAAGGAAGGTCGAGTCGACGCACGCAGGAAGACCTACCTCCATCGACACGGTGCCCCACACGATGACGGCAATGTTGACAGTGAGCAAAAACAAGTGGCTGCCAAAGATCGACAGCGATCCTCCCAGCAACATGACGGACACTACCAACTTGAGCGTAGCCAACAGCAACTACTCGCAACAGTCGGATGCTGGTCTCGAGGAAACATGGTTAGACGTACAAAGCGGTTGCGGCGGCCTGTTTTCGACGAGCACCGATCGGAAGCGGCGCCAACAAGTGGAGCAAGCGCGAATGTGAGGAACGCGGGCATGTATCGCGGGACAAAGTAATGCACACCGATGGACGTCAAGTACGACGTCATTAGTTCGAACACGGAGAAATACAGGAGCGAAAGGCCGATCCACGGGAATTGAAGGATCAAGCTGACCACGACGGGATGGTCAAGGACGTTCATCTGGGAGCGCGGCCGACGCGGCTTCGGCCCGTCTGTGTCGAGAACGATTGCAGTGCTATCGGTAAAGTGGAAACATCGCCAGTACCATGGGTACTGGATCGATTCATGCAGCTGCTCTTCGCGGTCGTTAGCCAGCGACTCTTCGTCTAATTGGGAGTACGCCGACGCGGCCATCGGGCTCTGCTCCACTTGCGGCACCGCGTCGTCCGGCACCTCGACCTGCATGATGAAACTCACAACTTACGCAATTAGGTCACTCCACCACCTCGCCAATCAAAAGTTCCGATTTTGGTACATAATTGAACGGGTCGACGTTTTTCCACACTCAACATACAAATCCCAAGATAAAAATATAAGATTCCATCGAAACGTTTCCGAATAATCCATACGGCGGGGTGTTACGGTCTTGACTCAGTGACGGCAAGCATCGTCAATTGAAACGAGAGATCCTTTGGTTTACTTTGTTATGACAGCACAGCGGTCCCTCTCGTCGGCTTCTCAAGAGGAACAGGCTCATGCGAGCCACTGCACAATCAGCATGTCCTTCCTATTGTTACACCCGTACCACCTCCCACGCGTATCGCCTCACAAATCGCACTTGATTGGCTAATTCGAACATGGCGATCGCTGATTGGCGAATATGAATTTCATATTGATTGTATGGCGTGCCTCTCACGCCACTCGATCAGGCGACGCGTTCCCGCAAAGGCAGACAAGTACTACAATGTGACGTCCTGTGCCCATTCGCGCCTTGAGGGAATTTCGTCGCCTGCGTTGTGTTGTCGCGCCTGAGCGCGTTCCGCGTCTCGCCATCCCCGGCTCTCTCGATCGTTTTCAGCCACGAACGACCAGCTGCCACTTGCGTGACACATGAAATGTGTCCAAAGCGCCACCTGATTCGCTCAACGTTTTGAAGTGATGGCATACCGGTCACTTGACCGGAAGTCGACGAGTTTGTCACGTTTTATGCTGTCAGTACCATCCTGCCACACGCCGTGAGTCTGCTGGGTCACCGCGTAGTTTATCTCACGACTTCTTGCCCACGCATCATGCAGCAAGGCGCTCCTCAGGACGAAGAAGTGACGATCTTCCGCTCTGGAGCGACGTTGCAAGTGGCGAATCGACCTTCCATGTCCGCTGACAGCGTCCGCAACACCATCGGCGACCTCGGGATGCACCACACCCTCACTGGTGTAGACGGAGTTCGCGAGGACAGCTTGTCCCGGCCGGACCGTTCTGGAAGTCTCACACACATCGACTCGTTTCGCCGAGCGTCGTTGCCTCGAGAAGCACAGCGTGGGTCAGTCCTCATGGCTCGACCGAGTAACGTGTTCAACCCGATGCCGTCGTCGCCGTCGAAGTTCGGCGGCCGTCAAAGCACCTACGCCCACCACAAGCGGTACAGTATGCAAGAGGTCGGGTCGGCATCGACCGACGACGTCGACTCGATGTACCCCTCGAAGGAAAAAATGAAGCTCATCAACGTTGCGTCCCTCGAGCGGCCGGAGACCACCCGCGACTACAAAGGCCAGCTTCGACGTTGGCCAGGGGTCCTGCTCATGTGCGTGCTTATTTCAACGGCTGTCGTTGCCATCGCGCTCGGGGCGAAGCAATCCCACCAAGAGTCGATGCAGCGCCGCCACGATACGATGGTGCGGGAGCAACGGCGCCGTGCGATCCAAGACGGGCTCATCGATGACAGCGAGTTGGTGGACGCGGACGGAAGGGTCGGTAACCCCATGACGTACGACTCTACTGGCCGCAGTACGTCTGCATTCCTGTCCCCGTGAAACGTGCTCTTGATGTGGCCCGCGGTAGAGTGCCAACTGCCCGACTACCAGAGCAAGAACGGGCGGGTGTACGCTGTTGCAGCGAACGGGACCGAAGTCGTCGTCGGCATCAAGGGCACCAACTGGTTCGGCATGGAAACGTAAGTATAGTGCATATTGAGCGGGTCAGCACAGCGCCTGGGATGCCGATCACAACGTCCCCCATGCTCCCTGTAGCGCCCACGCGATCCCGTTTGGATTGTGGGAAAACGATCAGAACGGCACGACGGTGTACGAGGTTGCGGCGTTTCTGCACCGCAACAAGTTTAACAGCATTCGACTGCCGTTGGCGGCCGAGTCCATTCTCAAGAACACGGCGCCGAACAAGCGCCTGATCAACCTCGACGCGAACCGCGCCGTCAACGTCAAGGGGTACATGGAGCTACTCAAGTCGATTCTAAAGGCGCTGGCGTTTCGGGATATCACTGTGATGCTGTCGATGCACACGCTGACGACCAAAGGCGCGTCAGGGTCGTGGTTCAACAAAGAGTTTGCCGAGGAAGACTTTCTCAAGGCGATCGACGTCCTCGCCAACGAACTGTGCACAGACGAGTACTGGAACGTGATTGGGATCGATTTGAAAAACGAACCAAACGACTGCGGGTGGGGACCGCTCGACAAAGCGAGTGCCAAGTGTGACTGGGTCGCCGGCGCCAAGTTGATCGGGGATCGCATGCATGCCGGTTGCAAGAACTGGCTTGCGTTCGTCGAAGGCAGCGCGTCAACGTCGCACACCGTCGGCAAGCTCACGTACGTTGCATAGCTCTGCGAGCCCCACATGTGACGAGATGGTGGCTGCCTAGGTACTTTGACTGGTGGGGCGGGCGCCTGCAAGATGCCGACACCGTCCCTGTGACGCTCAAAGCCGAGAACAAGCTCGTGTGGGCCCCACACTACTACTCGACCGCCGTCGCGCCGCAGCCATACTTTTACGATGCGGTCGTCGGAAGCGCCAGTGGCAACGGGTATTCGTCGTACAAGGAACTGTCCGACGAAGCGCTGAAGTCCAACATCCACATCACGATGGAGCACATGTTTGGGTACCTTCGCGAACAGCGCAAACATGCGATCGTTATCGGCGAATTTGGCGGGCTCTACACCAAGGACGAGCACGAACAGTTTACCATTCGCCGCACGGTCGACTTTACGATCCAAGAAATGCAACTGGACGGGTACTCGGGAGGGTACATGTGGTCGCTCAATCCCGAGTCGGGCTACGACTTTCCGCACGCCGGCAAAAAAGCGTTCACGTCCGAGGGTCTCCTCCTCGACGACTGGCTCACTCCCAACAAACTCTTCATGGAAGCCATGGGCAAATTGAACACCCTCCCCAACCTCAAGCCATTCCCGTGCTTTTCGCCTGTCAAGAAGCCGTAATATTTAACCCACGAGAAGATGTCATGGCATATACGATCGACGACCTGTGTCGCCGACACGAAGGAACGCATGGGTACGGCCGCAACTTCGTGCAGCACACAACCCATGTTACGTACAGTCCTCCTGTCGTTGTGTATGGGCGGGACACGTGAGATCGTGAGCAACATAGTGAGCTCTCGCGGACGCTGTGAACAGCGGTGTATGTCTTACGTCTCTGGCGCTCCCATGCCCGACCCAGCGGCACCATTCCGCACCATTCCGTGTGGATGCCGGCCTGCGCTCTTTCATCGTCGCCTGAATACATTGAAAACAGTAGGCTTCAACTACTAGATATTTAACATCATGTTGGTAAGAAGAAGTAGTAGTATTACTATTCATCGATATGGCAAAATGGTGACACAGTGCGTGCCTCTTGTCGACCAATCAAATCACTACGTTCAACAACAACAACCAATCAAATTCGAGTAAGTGCGTCGTAAATTGCAACCCCGCCAGGTTTTGTCGGGATGCGAAAGGCGCCATTCCACCTTCCATGACGCGACTGCTCTCTCTCGCAGCCGTCGCGTGCGCGGTCTTCTCGCAGGCACCGCCGCTCTTCCCGCAAAGTAGTTTTACCTGCACCAGCTTCACACGCGCCAACAGGACGGTTTGGGTTGCTTCGTTGGTGTTGCCAGGCAATGTCTCTGTCTGCCGCACGACAGACCACTACCGCGACGACTGCGACATCGGCAACACTGAAGCCGACTGTGTCGCCTCTCTGCCCAAGTATCCTCCGTCCATCAACAACACGTTGACGTGCGACCAACTTCGCGCTGCTTTGAATGGATCGCTCGCTGCACTCACGTTCGCAGGCTTCTGCAGCGACGCCATGGCGACCGAGAAGGGCGCCAGTTCACAATCGCCAACACCCACGTCAGCTCCCCAAGGTTGAACCTTCTTTGCACAACTCTGTGCATGTTTAGCAAGTTCCTGATCATGGAGGGTAGATTCGTCCAACATCCCAGTGGTCGTTGGCGTTGGGGGCGGCTCTTTCGTCCTCGGGTGCCTTGTGGTCTTCTTCATTTACCGGCACCAAGCGTCCAAGTTACGCAGTCGACTCGCGGTGGAGCTTGTGTTTGGCGATCGCAAGTCCGATGTGGACCGTTTCCCGAGCCGACGGAGTGGCGGCGGTGGCGCGCACACCCTGTCGAGTCGCACTCCATTCGGGAGCTCCTACAACCGCATGGGGCGACGGTCCGGTCTGTTCCAACCCAACCGTGCGGACGAAATCGATGAAGTTGTCGGGTTCCAGCTCGACATGGGGGATCTGGACTTGTGGCGCATGGACGAGAACGATCTGACGTCGCACGAGCTGCTGGCCAAGGGCGCCCACGGCGAAGTTTGGGTCGGCGACTACCGCGGCATGCTGGTCGCCATCAAAAAGAATTCAAATGCGGGCAAGACTGCCAAAGACGTGCAAAAGTTTATCGACGAAATCAAGCTCTTCACCAAGCTCGACAGCCCGTACATTACCAAGTTCATCGGGGTCAGCTGGATGCGGCCGCGCGAAATTGAGCTCGTGATGGAGTTTATGGACAGAGGCGACCTGCGAAAGTACTTAGAGTCGACAAAGCAGGAGCCCGTCGCGGCCACGGCGACCATCCACGCGATGGCGCCGCCGCTGTTCCCGTGGTCCGACAAGATCGGCATCATGCGGGACGTGATCGAGGGTCTGTCCTACTTGCATTCGGTCGACATCATCCACCGCGACCTCAAGTCCCGCAACGTTCTCTTGACGGAACAGTTGAACGCCAAGTTGTCGGACTTTGGCATTTCCAAAGAAATCACCAATGACACGATGACCCAGGGCGTCGGCACGTACCGGTGGACTGCCCCCGAGCTCATCGCGGGCGAACGATACACCGTCGCGGCCGACATCTACTCGTTCGGCGTGCTCATCAGTGAGCTTGACACCCACGACATCCCGTACGCCGACTACCGAAATGAGAAGAACCAGCCCCTGAACGACTTTCAGATCATGGCGCTGGTCCGGCAAGGCAGCATCCAACCCCACTTCACCCATGGGTGCCCCGACTGGGTGTACGACCTCGCCCTCCGGTGCATCTCGCTCCAGCCCGAGCTGCGACCGACTGGTCCCGAACTCTCGCACATATTGCGCCAGCAACTCAAGCGGGCGCAGCAACAAGCGGTCCAACCCGCCGCGTCCTACTTTGTGTAGACTGGCGTAACACGTGTCGTCCATGAACTGTGTCAATGTCATTGGTTTCCACGACGATCGTACCGCATCAAGGAGTAGTCGCCGACATGAGGGTCGGGATGTTCACAGCATGTGCTTTTCCCGGCAAACCCACGGCCCCCTGTGCTTCCGACCTCACCTGATGCGGCCCCGAGCGTAGGCGCAGCCCGTGCATCTAGTGTTGCTGTCGTAAGCTGCAACGTGAGCTCATGGAGAACGTCCACTCCCCCGATCGCTCGATGCACGCGCTCGGTGGTGTGCACGTTCTTCACAAGGGCGCCGTCAACATAGCGAGGGGGCGCTGCTCCTCCACCCGATGCCTGGGACGCATGACAATCGTTCCATGAGGTGTTTGAATTTGAAAGTGTCATCCTTATCGAAGTGCATGCAGCTTGTGGGAGGAAGGCCCACCAGGTGGATGGCGAGCCCCCCGCCATCCTCTGAGCCAGTCCAACGTCCGAGAGAAGTCGCCATGGACTGAATCTAGAGCAGGGCGGCGATAGTGGGAGCGTCGCTGCCGCGCAGCCTTCTTCACCGTTCTTGATGCTCGTGATGCCAGCACGATGGCACGTTGAATACCGTGGTTTCGCCATTCAGCCAATCAGAACCACCACAGCGACAGCACTCGCCGTCCCATTGGCCACCATCCTAAGCCAATCCAAAGCGATGCTTCATTCGAATCACGCGATCGCCATGGTCGCTGCAAACAACTTCAACTTCGTCGGTTGCGCGGCCGCCTCGTGAGTCTTGGGCGCGAAGACGACGTCGCTCGCGCTTATCTAGTCATTGATCATTTTGAATCCTCTCCGCCGCACCATCACTATCATCACCATGACTGACTACACGACGCTCCAAGTCCACGCCGGCCACGAAGGCGGCGAGCCTGGGTCCCGCGCCCGCGCCGTCCCCATCGTGGCGTCCACGTCGTTCCTCTTTGACAACGCAGACCACGCCGGCAAGCTCTTTGGTCTCCAAGAGTTTGGCAACATCTACTCGCGGATCATGAACCCGACAAACGACGTGTTTGAGAAGCGCGTGACGGCGCTATCTGGCGGCGTGGCGTCCGTCGCCGTGAGCTCTGGCCAGGCCGCACAGGCCCTGACCATCTTCACGATCGCGCAAGCCGGCGACAACATCGTGGCGACGTCGTCCCTGTACGGCGGCACGTACAACCAGTTCAAGGTCGCGTTTCCCCGCCTCGGCATCCAAGTCAAGTTCGCCAACCACGCCGACCCTGCCTCGATCCGGTCGCTGATCGACGACAAGACCAAGGCAATTTACGTCGAGACAATCGGGAACCCCGAGCTGGAAGTGCCCGACTTTGACGCGATCTCGGCCATCGCCAAAGAGCACGAGATCCCGTTCATCGTGGACGACACGTTTGGCGCGTGCGGGTACCTCGTCAACCCGATCAAGCATGGCGCCGACATTGTCGTGCAGAGCGCGACCAAGTGGATCGGAGGCCACGGCACGACCATCGGCGGAGTTGTGACGGATGCCGGGACGTTCAACTGGGGCAACGGCAAGTTTCCCATGATGTCGGAGCCGAGCCCGGGGTACCACGGCCTGAACTTTTGGAAGGTGTTTGGTCCGGGGGGCGTCTTGGGGGCGAACGCGACGTTTGCGATCCGTCTGCGTGTGGAGAACCTGCGTGACTTTGGGTCGAGCTTGAGTCCATTCAACTCGTTCTTGCTCATCCAGGGCCTCGAGACGCTCAGCTTGCGCGTCGACCGCGCCGCGGACAATGCGTTGACGTTGGCGCAGTGGTTGGAGACGCACCCGAACGTCGCATGGGTGTCGTACCCCGGCCTTCCGTCGCACCCGTCGCACGAAAACGCCAAAAAGTACATGTACCGGAAAAAGTACGGCGCCGTGTTGACCTTTGGCGTCAAGGGCGGGCTGGAAGCGGGCCGGTCGTTCATCAACAGCGTCAAGCTGGCCAGCCACTTGGCCAACGTTGGCGACTCCAAGACGCTCGTGATCCACCCGGCCAGCACGACGCACCAGCAGCTTGTGGAAGAAGAGCAATCGGCGACGGGCGTCAAGCCCGACATGATTCGCGTGTCGGTCGGTATCGAGCACATCGACGACATCAAGGCCGACTTGGACCAGGCACTGGCGGTGTTTG
>NW_008580148.1:2294466-2302082 GCF_000520115.1 Aphanomyces invadans
CAAGCCCGACATGATTCGCGTGTCGGTCGGTATCGAGCACATCGACGACATCAAGGCCGACTTGGACCAGGCACTGGCGGTGTTTGGAAAGAAACCTGCTGTCGATGCCCGGCCTTGACCTGCCTATTAGTAGTCTTGTCATGGCTGTGATGTCGCCATCGACCAACGCCGGGCCGTGCGATGTCGTGTAGCAATTGTCCGTTTTTGCAATGCACTTTTCCTTGTTCCTGAGACGCAGTGGATCGACATGACTGCCCTCCGACCCCACGCACGACCCATCGCCATGCAAAGGACAGAGCTTTCATTCGTGCCTGCGTTGGCCACCGTGCGATCCGTCATAACGTGTGCCAGTCATATCTACCTGGCCCTGTCGCTGGCGGTACACTCGACTGGAACGAGTACACACAAACAACTCAAGCAGTCTCGGAGCAGCGCGGAGGGAAAGGAGTCTCAAAGGGATGACGAGTCGAGGTCGTCCCGATCGGTCCCACCACCTTGAACGAGGATGGGCAGAGCACGACATGTGCCCGTTGAGCGGCGATCGACGACAACAGCCGGCTTTCACATCCTGCAAATGGCATGGAATAACTCAAGTCGACCTTGGGGTCATCTTGCGTGCGGTGTGCTTCCGTGCAGGGTGTCCTGCACTTGATTCAACATCATGATACATAATCCACGTCCTCCCAGCGATGGACCATCGTGAGGAAGGTTGGCACATGAATGACGAACTCTCGAATAGAACGGAGCAACTCGACTCGTCCACATCGCGGCGATGTCGTCGTCAGTGAGTGCTCCCGACTGAATCGCCTTGACTGGGTGGCAGGATGCACCTCCAACCCCCCGCAGTACTGCTCGACCGCTACCTGTCCACTCAAACAACATATCGAAGGTAGGTCGTGCGGTGGCGACCCGGTCGCATCTCGTCCCTGCAGCTATCGCGCAGCATGCAGCCAATTGTGGCGACGGTCCTTTTCCATCCAAGATATTTCATGAAGCAAGTTCCCCACGACTTCTGCACCGAGCCGTGGCAAGAAGACCTGGAGGAACATTGGAGTAATTCCTTCTACCTGCCGCATCCAGCAGAGTCATTGACCCGCATGGCGTCCATTCGTTGTAGATCGACCAAGTCATGATGGGCACAACGTACCCAGCTCCACCTTCCACGCACATGGCAAAATTTACTCTCGACTTACGCACCTACTTCGCCACAAACACCGCCAGTGCCTGGTCCAAGTCGGCCTTGATGTCGTCGATGTGCTCGATACCGACCGACACGCGAATCATGTCGGGCTTGACGCCCGTCGCCGATTGCTCTTCTTCCACAAGCTGCTGGTGCGTCGTGCTGGCCGGGTGGATCACGAGCGTCTTGGAGTCGCCAACGTTGGCCAAGTGGCTGGCCAGCTTGACGCTGTTGATGAACGACCGGCCCGCTTCCAGCCCGCCCTTGACGCCAAAGGTCAACACGGCGCCGTACTTTTTCCGGTACATGTACTTTTTGGCGTTTTCGTGCGACGGGTGCGACGGAAGGCCGGGGTACGACACCCACGCAACGTTCGGGTGCGTCTCCAACCACTGCGCCAACGTCAACGCATTGTCCGCGGCGCGGTCGACGCGCAAGCTGAGCGTCTCGAGGCCCTGGATGAGCAAGAACGAGTTGAATGGACTCAAGCTCGACCCAAAGTCACGCAGGTTCTCCACACGCAGACGGATCGCAAACGTCGCGTTCGCCCCCAAGACGCCCCCCGGACCAAACACCTTCCAAAAGTTCAGGCCGTGGTACCCCGGGCTCGGCTCCGACATCATGGGAAACTTGCCGTTGCCCCAGTTGAACGTCCCGGCATCCGTCACAACTCCGCCAATGGTCGTGCCGTGGCCTCCGATCCACTTGGTCGCGCTCTGCACGACAATGTCGGCGCCATGCTTGATCGGGTTGACGAGGTACCCGCACGCGCCAAACGTGTCGTCCACGATGAACGGGATCTCGTGCTCTTTGGCGATGGCCGAGATCGCGTCAAAGTCGGGCACTTCCAGCTCGGGGTTCCCGATTGTCTCGACGTAAATTGCCTTGGTCTTGTCGTCGATCAGCGACCGGATCGAGGCAGGGTCGGCGTGGTTGGCGAACTTGACTTGGATGCCGAGGCGGGGAAACGCGACCTTGAACTGGTTGTACGTGCCGCCGTACAGGGACGACGTCGCCACGATGTTGTCGCCGGCTTGCGCGATCGTGAAGATGGTCAGGGCCTGTGCGGCCTGGCCAGAGCTCACGGCGACGGACGCCACGCCGCCAGATAGCGCCGTCACGCGCTTCTCAAACACGTCGTTTGTCGGGTTCATGATCCGCGAGTAGATGTTGCCAAACTCTTGGAGACCAAACAGCTTGCCGGCGTGGTCAGCGTTGTCAAAGAGGAACGACGTGGACGCCACGATGGGGACGGCGCGGGCGCGGGACCCAGGCTCGCCGCCTTCGTGGCCTGCGTGGACTTGGAGCGTCGTGTAGTCAGTCATGGGGGCTTGGTATGATGTTTCAAAATGTGCATGTGGCCCATTGCGATCTTTGTCATGACGACAACGCGCTGATGCCGTCGATTGGCCGACGAGGTCATCCGAACATGAATCGATTCTTCCGGAAATATCCGGATTTCGCGATCTTCGGATAAAGTTGTGTCGTCCGTTTCGTTTTTCGCGAAAATCTAAACCTCAGCCAGTGTCCGAGTGCCGACGACAATGGCTGGTGAGGCGCGCGGTGGCTAGGCAAAATAAGGAATGTCCTCATGCGTTTGGTGCTCTAGACGAAGCAATTGAACGTGTCTTGAAAGTGATCAATCAAGTGTTTGCCTTTAAAATACCCCCACAATCATCGGCTGCTGGGCATCGGTACGTTGGGCGGGTAGTTTATTCAGGGCCGCTCATTCATGACGCAGGGCGGACTCGTGGCCAAAAGACCCGGTGTGGACAGGTCGGTTGGTCATTTCTGCGATCAACGATGCGACTCAAATCCAGTTGCGCGACGCCAAGACTGGTATCTCGCCGAGGTGTGTTGGCAGGTCCAACTGAATGTGGTGTGTGCTGCAGGCGCATTGTTCGCTGCATGTCCCATTTCCAAAGACGGTCCCCCCGCAGTAACGAAAGGCATAGCTTCAGCGATGTTTCGCAGCTTCTGGCGCTCATTTCTGTTGGTGTAGTGGTAGACAGCAGCCGCTACTTCGTCTTGCGTGTTGTGGATGCCAAGTCCGGTACTGTCATTCGTCGAAATCCCGTGGGATTTTCTCACGAATGCGATTCCACCAGGTCGTCATGCATTCATTGGTATTGCATTCGAAGATCGAAACGATGCGTTCGACTTTAACGTGGCCATCGATGACCACCAAAAGTACGCCAAGCCCGCGTCTTCTTTAGTGATGTTGGCCACTCGATACGTCATCCTTGTAGCGAGGTGAAGCGAGAAGAGCACGCGGCCGTGACTGCCCCCACTGTGTCGAGGGACTTTTCGCTTAAAGAAGGGCAAACCATCAAGATCAAGCTCAACAAGAAGAGCGCAGAGGCCGATGACAACCCTGCGCCAGTCAAGCCGATGGCAGCACCTACTGCGGCCAAGCAAAGCGACAACTTCGGTGTGTTTAGCTCCTTCGCTTCGCCTACGGCCACGCAGCCTGCTGATCCTCCAAGCAACTGGGAAACCTTCTAAGTCGTCGGCGACACCTCTGACATTGCCCCATCTAATGCAATGTACTTCCTCATCCAAGTGTTTTGTCAACGCAACAACGTTCTTCAAATTGGTATCCGGATGCAATTTCTAAGCTCTGAATGATCAACAGTAAACTGACTGATGTCGCGTTTCTGTAATATATATTCCAAGTATATTTTGCAACGCTATGACAAAAGCACTAAAACTTGACAAATATCCGAATTAGACAGTGGCTTTTCGGAATTACACATCTTGTGGCAATTCCTTCTCCAGGATGGCACCTCAGTTTGGAATCCGTCAGCAGGAGGCACGATGCTGCCTTCGTTCACGCGCCGCGCGTTCTCGTCGAAAATGGTCCCTGAGATCACCCGCGTGGGTATGGTCGGCATGGGCTTGATGGGTCACGGCATTGCCCAAACGGCTGCCATGGCAGGATATGATGTGATTGCGGTCGACTCGAACCAAAAGGGATTGGATGCCGGCCTGAAGCGAATTGAAGGTTCTTTGGAAAAACTCCATGCGCGCCAAATCAAGAAGGGAGAACTCACGGACGAACAAGCGAAGGATTCGTTTGCGTCCATCATGGGTCGAATTCACGGCACAATCGATAAGAAGGAATTGGCGCCATGCGACTTGGTGATTGAGGCACGCCATTCACGCCACGTGCGTGCTCGTTGTCTTACCCGTTTTTTGTAGGCAATCATCGAAGACACTGACATCAAGAAGTCATTCTACAAGGAACTTGGTCAAATCGTCCAGCCGTCCGGCATCTTGGCGTCCAACACGTCGTCGCTCCCGATCGGCGACTTTGCAGGCAGCTCTGGGCGCGCTGACAAGGTTGTGGGCTTGCACTTCTTTAACCCTGTGCAATTGATGAAGCTCGTGGAGGTCGTGAAGACCGACGTGACGGACCCGAATGTGTTTGATCTCGCCAAACGATGGACATTGTCGGTGGGAAAGACTCCCGTGAGCTGCAAAGACACGCCTGGCTTCATCGTGAATCGGTACGCGATGTCTCCCTTTTCATCTTCTCGCGCGTGGCTAAGCGTATATAGCTTGCTCGTGCCGAACTTGGTCCAAGCGCTGCAACTCCTCGAGCGCGGTGACGCGTCCATGGAAGACATTGACATCAGCATGCAACTCGGCGCTGGTCATCCCATGGGCCCGATTACGTTGGCGGATTACATTGGTCTGGACACGATCTTGTTTATTCTCGAAGGCTGGGTGAAGAAATACCCGAACGAGCCTTCCTTTGTCGTGCCGTCGATCTTGAAGCAAATGGTGCGTTCGTCGCCGTGAATGACTTTACCACTTACGACATCACAAACAGGTGAACGACGGCAAGTTGGGGCGAAAGACCGGCCAAGGCTTTTACAAGTGGAACGGCGACAAGCGTGCGTAAATGTCGTCGGGGCGAAGGGAAAAAATCCTCGCATTTCCTCGGCGAGATGTCCACCTGTAGTTAAAACGAATCGTCCGGAATTCTTTCGTACAACGCGTGAGGTGCTGCGGTGGCTTTTGATACAAATGACAAAGCGCTTTCGCGGCCCGCGTGCGAACTGGCGCTAGTTTGTCCAGTCGACCGCGATGACGTAAAGCTGAGGGAGCGGCTCCCACAACCGCGCGCAGGCAGGTGGGACGGTCGAGACACTGTCAAAGCTTTTCATTTTGTCGGGTTAAACCAGCTGAAAGGTTTTGTTCGAATACTTGTCTCCCTTCTTGCCTGGCACGAGCTCGTTCACGATAAAATGTGCAACGTTGCCGCGCGTGATGCGTCCGCCGGCAATGCCTCGCTCCGCGGCGGTGTACACGCCTGTCGTCTCGGAATCGGTGAGCCCACCAGGACGCACCAACACGTAATCCTTCGTCTCAGACGTGCTATACGGGCCCGACCGCAACAAATCTTCCTGGATTTTCTTGTGGCCGATTTCAGTGCGAAGAAGAGTGCTCACAAGAGTCTTGGTAAAGAAATTGCATTCGTCGTACGACTCATTCGTGCCCAACGACGTAACGACGACAATGCGGTGAGCAGGGGACACGTTAGCACGAGCATTAAGCAATTCCATGCTTTCGTGGCACACAGATCCGTGGCCAACGGTCACAATGATGACGTTTTGGTTCTCTAGTGCCTGGGTCATCGTGGCGTCGTTCAAGAGGCTCCCTTCAATCAAACGCAACCCAGCAAGTACGTCGTCGCTGACCTTTTTCTTGGATTCTGGGCGTACCACTGCAGTGATCGTATTGAGCTTGACTGGGAAGTCGGGCTTGTGCTTGGCCTCCACGAGCTGGCTGAGAATGCAAAGGCCGAGAGGCCCGGTGCCGCCAAGGACAAGGACATTCATGACAAAGAATCGAAATGGAAGTTGTCGATATACTGTCTATCCAATCAAAGCGTAGGATGGAATCTGAACGTACCTGATTGGCAGATGGCCAACTCATTCAACCAATCCATTGCCTCCATTCTCTTGCTCTTCAGAGTGAAGAAGCCACCCGACGTCATGGCCCGTTGCCGGGCGACCATTCGAGCATGCATGAGGGCGATGGCCCAGTAGTTACATGAAGAAAACCCACGGAATGCAAGCAATTCTTCTGGTCTACCCGCGCGAAGCACCTCGATGCTACGTTGTGGCAGCATTTCGGCCTGTATTGTAAGATTTGATGTCGAATGGAGCGAAAGACGTAGCCGGGATTGAGTTGAGGACAACGAAATTTTAAGTTTGAAACAAACGGGCTGCGTATACTAGTGGCTTTACCGCGCCTCCGAGCACGAGCAACCTCGCACCTGCAGTGGCCTAGATGAAGTCTTGTACATGTATATTCGCACTGTAGATCGTCTCGTTCCTGTGTCGACATGGACATAGTGAACAATAGAATCTCCAAGAGGAACACGCAAATGGTATTGCGACGCCAAACGGAACGCTTTGTACGAGTGCTTGTCGCCCTTCTTTCAGACATGAAAAGGTTGACGTGCGTGATGCATCGGCCTACTTTGCCGAGTTCCGCGACGAAATACTTACCTGTGACCACATAGCCTCGCTGTTCGCACCAATTTGCAGTTCATCAGGCCGAACGTGGCAAACATAAGGCCCCGACCGCAACAGGTCTATGCGTTCATTGGGAAACTCCGTGAGGATGTTGGGGATCATCGCGATCTTGACAATGAAGTTGCATTGATAGTACGACTCTATTGTGCCAGGGCTGTTGCAACAACGGTGTGGTAAACAAAAGATGTAGTTGCGTGTGCCTTGAGCACCTCTAACTCCTGTCGCACACAGCTCCCCTTGTACGAGCCACTACGACGACGTTTCGGTTCTCCCCAATACCTGGGTCATCGTGGCGTCGTCAAAAAAGAGGCTCCCTTCAATCGCGCGCAGTAAGGACGTCGTTTCAGATCCTCACCTTGGATTCTGGTCGTACCACAGCCCAGTTCAGCTTGACCAGGAAGGCGGGCTTGTGGCTTCCACAAGCTTGCTATGAATTGAGAGGCCAAGGGGCCCCGTGCCGCCGAAGTCGAAGGCGAATCGATTGTGTACATCTCCTCCATGACATCGCAGCTGAAGAAAGCCCACTAACGAATTGTTTTTCAGGTGGAGTGAAATCCTCTGGCCCATGAGAAGGGACATCAAGTAACCCATGGGTCTACGTCCATTGAAGACTACTCAGTATTTTACAGCAAAAGAGGAGTTCACCGCGTTGTGTTCAGGAAGCCATGAAGGATGCATGAATGCAAGAAACGAGTTATGTTGCTTAAATCATTCCCTTCCTTGATACATGTCTGCCGTCGTTTTTGTGGAGTTCCGGCAGCATATAAAGTGCGGACATTTCACAGTTCGTCGAGGGCGACAAAAGGAGATGCCTCCGCCCGGGATTGAACCGGGGACCTTCTGTTTACAAGACAGATGCTCTACCACTGAGCCACAAAGGCGGGGCG
>NW_008580148.1:2302899-2338919 GCF_000520115.1 Aphanomyces invadans
TATTCCGGGAATCTATTTATACCATAGATGGAGAACTGTTGCCGCTGAGCCAAGAGTGGCGCACCATGACCAGCGGCGGCAATGGCGGCGAGGAAAAACTTCTGTATCTCTTCACAAACAACGACTTGTGGGATGTGGATGACGCCGACGACACGATTCTGCGCGAGTTCTCCAAGGCGGAAAGCCTCCAAATCAATGTGACCAAAGTCACGGACGACTCATTGAACACGTTTGCTCACATGGCCGCGCTATGGGACCGACCGCGTGTGTTGGAGCATTTGATTCGAGTTGGCGCCGACTTGAATGCGACGAATAAGGTCGGGAACACGCCCGCGGATGTCGCCATGCACTGGGGGAATGCGGATTTGGCGCTGCAAATCAAGCACTATGGTCCCTGTCCTCGTGTCATTGCAACGATATGCTGACAGCGCGAGTAGGGGGAAAGCACTGTTGCGAACAAGAACGCGACTTGGCCATTGCCCAGCGCGACTTCGTACAGAGCAAGATCGACGACGCGTTGTCCAAAATGGAGAAAGCTGTGGGCGACTGGCTCCAGGTCTCGAAGGACAAAGAAGACCTGCGAATCGAGCGGGACCGTTTGCTATTCCACGTAGACGACATGGAGCGCCAGATGAGTCAAGTCAAGACCGACTATGCCACGTATCGAGGACTGTACGAGCAGCGGCAGCTCCAGGTGGAAGCAATGCGGCTAGAAGTGGACAAACTGCGCGCGACGGTCGCTGACGAGTCCCAAGCCAAGCAGAATGCCCTACAGGGCTGGCAAAAGGCGGAGCGATACGCCAAAGAAGTCCAGCACATGCGTGAGATCGCAATGCAGTGCGAGGAGGAGGCGGTGCGAATGCGCGACGACGCTGTATGCGAGCGCGATGCCGCCCGCGAACTGGTACGTTCCTCTTGTGAAAGATGTCACGCGCGAGGTATATGGAGTGTGTATTGTGCAGACCAAAAAAGCGCAAGCAGACCACGTGGTCGCTGTGACGTTGCAGCGGCAGGCTGAAGCAGAGCGGGACGTTGCGTTCAAGGAGAAGGACGACGCGATCGCAAACATCCGCACGCAGATCGAGCAGTGGGCGGTCAAGGTTAAAGAAGCCGAGCACGAGCGCGCGATGATTCAGGTCGAGATCAACAGGCAAAAGGTTCGTCCAACTGGATGTGCACACGTCCCATTCACTGGTGGGCAGGCAAGCTTGGAAGCAAAGTGCAAGTGGCTCGAGAAGGAGCTCGCCCGAGTGAACTTGCTCAGCACCGTTTTGGAGAGTCAGCTGGGGGAGACTACGCTCAAACTGACGCAGGCTCAGACGAGCCAGGAAACGTCGTCGACGCAACTGGAGAAGGCTCTGCGCAAGACAAAGCGACTCGAGAATGAACTGAAGGAGCTCATCGAAGCACGGACGGAAGAGAAGAAGATGTGGAAGGTGCGAGAGCAACAAGCGCTGCACATCGAGTCGCAGCACGCAATGCAGACGATTCTGCGCGCGGCCATGCGACTCTGGACAAAGCTTGCCAACGTCGAGTGGATTTTCGACTTTGTCGCGCATCCTGAGGCGATGGACGAAGATGTTGGACGTCCCAAAGGAGAACCCAGGGAGTTCGGGGGAGCAGATGGGATGTGGAAGTCCCCCAAGAAGGGATGGCGGCCTCAAACTACCCACGATCACGCGCGGCCTCACCACCACAGACATTCGACGCCCCAGCTGCTCACGCCACTGTCGTCGCCACCGCCACTGGAGACCAAGGCGTCAGCAAAGTTCGTCGAGAAGCTCGAGTCGATTCAAGGCAAGGTCAAGACGTGGATGCAGTGGTGCAAACAGTCGTTGGACATCGACGTCAAGTGGGACAAAGCCCTGCTCGACCAGTCGGCGCAGAACATCGATTGCCTCCTCACCGTGACGGACGGGCTCTTTGACTTTTTAGGGGTCGCGATGAAGGACAAGTACGCCGAGTTCCGGTACGTCGACCGCCGTGTCTTGTCGCTCGTGCGTTGTATCATGCCGTGCACGCAGAAAACACGTCGACATGCAAGTGAAGAACGTCGAGCGCAAGGAAGTCTTGTTGAAGCGGTTCACTCAGCACCGGGAAGAGTCGGCGAGGCGGGCAAAGCCGGCGCAGTTCCGCGAATGCTCGATTGGGCCGGGTTGAGTCGCAGCATCGAACTCCATCCATTCAATATTACCACGCATGGCTAACTCGAGTCTTGAATTGCCCGAACAATGCCTTGGTAGTCTTGCTCCGTCGTGACCGCAATGATGCGCCGCCCTACACCAACATGACAATGCCAGTCATGCCGATCGAGGCACGCTTACGGCCGTCCAACGACGCGAGCAAGTGCCGATGGTCCACGTTGAACACGACAAATGGAAACGTGTCCTTGGGGGCGTTTGCAACCTCGGCCTTGGTGCATTTATCGATCGTTGGGGAGAGAACGATGTAGCCTTTGGGAGGCACACCGTGCTTGGCATCGTCGATAGTCTGTCGTCGGCATGTCAGATCGAGAACGCGATCATGTCAAGGCCATACATTCCAGTACTCGAGCTTGCCGTTGCGCACGGCGGCATACCGATGCTACAATTGTTGTCGCGAACAGCGGGCCACAACGACCAAAGTTGCCCGTACCGCCCAGCCAACAAACACGCCTTCGCCGCGCTTGTAGATGTAGCCAGCCCAGTCGGCCTGCAGCTTGGCCTGGGCCGCTGTGTGTTCCTTTTCGCGCAAGTAGGCTTGGTTTGCATGGCGAAACATCTAGACAAAGCGATGACGTGATACAAGTTCGTGATGCCTTTGCCGACCTTTTGCTCGTCAAGGTCAGTTGGGAACGTCGACACAAAGTTGAGCAGTCGAATCACGTCTTGGTCGAGGAGGCGAAAGTCACATCGGCGGTGGAAGCGGTTGGTAAACTAGTTTGCCACGTGAGCATCGGATCGTATCCAGGCAACGACGTACCTTTTTGGTGATCGAGTACAGAACAAAGTACTTGGCGGGAATGATCGCCGTGACGGTGGCGCCGACGCAAAGCGCGGCGCACGCGAGGGCGGTTTTTTGGGGATGTGTCCACAAAAACAAGTTTTTGATGCGCTCAAGCAAGTCGGCGAGCTTGCCGAGTTCGTGCTGGATGGTGCGCGCCACGTTGCGGGCCATGTGATACTTTTCCACGAGAGACAAGGACTTGGCGTTTTCCATCTCGAGGACCGAGTACATGGCCTCGGACGCAAGGCGCTCCTTCCACGTGACGCGCTTGGACGGGTCCCGCAGGAGGAGCTGCGCTCGGACCGTTAACGACGGCTCTGGACGCAGCGACGGATCGACGTCAGTCTGTGGGGGCGGGGGCGTGTTTTGCAGCGCAAATGCCTTGTGGAGCTCAATTTGGGCACCCCCCAGCCGCCCGGCTGTCACGAGCATCTTGAGTGGCAACCGAACCTGGCCAAGTACATTTTGTGACGCGGTCACCGGGTTGTCCTGAATCACGTCGAAGCGAATGACCCCTGGCGTCGCATCCCACTCGAGGATTTCCTCCAGTTCCGTGACAGCGTTCGTCTGCACGGGCTGGAGCAGGGGGTACTTGAAAGCGTGGAGATCCACAGCGGAATTGTCTGGCCGCTTCCACGCCTCGACAACGTCATGAAGCACCGCTACAACACGGAAGTGTGAGCGACAAGCGAGGTTGCCAAATATACACGGCCATTACCGTCTTTCGCCAGCGGACTCAAGTGAACAAACAGATCCTTGAACCACTTGTTGTTGAGGGTTCGAATATCTGGGGCGGCGGGCTTGGTAGCGGGGTTCAGGTTGGACGAGCTCGCACCGGTCGACAGGGTCCCGTTGGTTTCCTGGACCGGTTTTGTCTGGCCGTAGATAGGGTTGGTGCTGTTGGCGACAGTGTTGGTTTGCGCAATGAGGCGCTCCGGCAGCTCGTTAAAGTTGGGCTCGTACACGATTCGCACGTACGAATCGAGCGGCCGGGGTTTGGTCTCGTCCTTGGTGACCTGGACGAGGTTGTCGGCCTGGAGCGGGACGACGCGGAGCGTCGCAATGGACCGGAACATCTTCATCTTGACTTCGTCGGGGTCGTGGTATGTCCATTGCCGTGCGACACCGCCGCGCATGTGGTGCTGAAAGTTGACGGCGAGCACAACCACGAGAATGACGAGGACGACGGCGGGGGCGTGCGCGGTTGGAAAGTACCACACGCCCAGGGTCATGCTACCCCACGTGACGGCCGTCAGGACCGGCGATTTCCACTCGAGCAGCTCGTGCATGACGATCTTGGCACTCTACAACGACCGAGGACATGAGTCCACCACCACTCGACCGAGGAAAACGTCTTGAAAGGAACGAGTCGCACTTGAATCGACCGGATGAGCGCATCGAGACGCTCGATATTGCGTTTGATCAAGTCTGCGTTGAACTCGACTTCGTCGGGCCGCACATAGGTCGCGTCGGGATGGAGCGTCGAGTCCAGGAAAGTGGCGTAGTTTTCCCGGTAGATTGCTTGGACTTGGACGAGCCCAACTTCTTCGTCCGACTGGCGCAGGATGTACCAGTCAAACCCGGGCTCGGGGGGTTTCTTTCCGGGCCCGAGCGTCGCCGGCGTCGGGGCCATCGTCCATGCTGCGCCTTCTCGCTGAAGGAGCTCGGCCATGCTGACGCTCGCGCTGCCGTACCGAATCTGGCATTCCAGTCAACCACCCATCCGCCACGACTGGGAAATCCTACCGCTTGCTTGCCGTTCTTGAGACGAGTCGCGTTCGGCGACGCGGCAATCGCCATCGGCTTGAGCAAGTCCACAGTGAACTCCGAGTTGACACTGTGCACGTCAAACTTCTTCTTGAACACGACGGTGTGGCACTCGGTCGCGCGGGCGTACACCTCCTTGGTGGTTTGTTCGAACCCGATCGACACGATCGGGTCAAAATCCGGCACGTACAGCGAGCTATGGCCGTCCAGCTTCGAGCACTGCGGACCACACACGTGAACGCCTTTCACAAACACAGACAGGAACCCTCTCGACGGATGGGACGTCACGATGGTGGCAGTGGAATCGGCCGTCGTGGCGGTGGCATCTCGCACGGCACCTGAATCGGGTTTTGACCCCCGGCGAGGTTTGAGCGCTGAGTTGTAAATCTTGGCCGCGAAGGGCAATGGAAGCGTCGGCAGCCCCGTGACGGAACCGTTGTACACGCTCGGGTGGAAGGCATACGTGAGGACAAGCGTTCGCGCTGGTGGTGCCGCGGTCGACGACAGCAAAGGCAACGTTGGGACAATCGTGGATTCGATCGGAATCGCATCTGTCACCGAAATACCCGGAGTAAGGATGCACCGGCTGACTGGCACTCGAACGTGTCCTGCAAGCCATTCATCAATCCATGGATGGAATATGGGGTGGTCGTACCAACAACGACGTCGGCGCGATGTGATGGCGCTGATGTGGAGGATTCTGACGACAGTAGCGTATGAGTGATGTGGCGCAGCGTGACGTCGAGGAAGAGGTGTTCGGCGGTCGGATCGGGGTGCTTGAATGTCATGGAGGCATTCCAGTGATGCGCCAGGCTCTCTGACGTGTCCTCTCGAGTGGAGTACGGCTGGAGCTGGACGGTGGCAATGAGGCCTTTGTCTGTCCATTCGGTCAAGCCTTGGGCTGAGTGAACGACGAGCGAGAAGATGCCAGGACGCCCCATCTGTTTCTTGAACCTGCGGTTCGCTGTGGATGCGATGCTAGAATGTGGTGAGGTATCCGCCGCAAGGGCATGAAGACACGTACGACATGGCGGATTCGCTGACGGTTGGCGGCGCTGCAGTGTACGGTCGACCTTCCAAGACGTCGCCATTTCGAATCTCTTCCCCCGCCGCGCTGAAGTAGTACAGATCTATTCACGCTCTTCACCCCGTGAGTTGGAATACGGAAGACATACCGCGGTTCGTGCGCCGATTCCGTAGACCCACAAGCTGACTTGCGTCTCCGTTGTGTTCGTTTACGAAATGTACCTGCGCCAGCTTCACTAGTGTCTGGACGTAGTCACGGTACTCGAACTGACACGGGAGCTCCGTCGTCCCAACCACGACCGTGCAGGAGAGCACTACACAAGAAACCAGAATTAGTTGAACCGCTGTTCACGATAATGGAGAATACGTTGTGGAGCGATGAGGGACTTGTTGGACAGGTGTCGATCGCTCGAAGTCGCGGCGGACATCGATCACTCCGCGCAGTGAAGTGTCGATGTCCGAATACTGCGACGGTTACACTACGAGATGCGAAACGATTCGAGCGGATTTTGGATCGGCGGCACGCAGGTGCAGACTTCTGCAAGCGCCCCATTTGCTTCCTCTGTTCCTTCCAAGATGGCGCGCTAGAATGCGTGCTACCGTAAGCCACTTAACATGCTGTTCTGCATGTTCAACATGGCTGTGCCGTTGGGGCTCCTGTGCTAGCGCACCCGAGAGATGAACCCAATTTGGTCAACCCAGTCCGAGATCGCGGCACTATCCATTGCATTGATTTCGAATGAGTGAAGAAGTCGCGTTCAACTCACGGCTAGGTGGTGCTGGCAGGCTTGGGGCTGGCATGCTTCGGACTGAGCTTGCTCGTTTCATGCCCGAATGAGCGGCAGTACTCCCATCTCACCGACATTATCCGGATAACGCGTCATTTCACAGTCAGCACTTGGAGAATTGCCCGATGCTGGCAAAAGGTACAATCTTAAAGAACTGGGTCCTTGGGGACAAGCTCGGAAGCGGCGCGTGCAGCGACGTCTACGTTGGTACGTGCGGCATGTCCACGACTGCACATGTGTGAGAGAAGAGCATCGTGTCGAGTAGTCACGCCTAAGGAAAACAGTGCGGAAACGTATGCGATGAAATTGTCACCAATTCCACCGCCGAGCAAGAAAAAGACACACGCAGCTCGAAGTGCGGATGCTTTGTACGCAGAGCACCTCTTGTACGTTAATACGTTGCAAGGGCTTGAAGGTATCCCCGCCTTGCCAGCTACGGGAGCGTATGGCGAAGACAAGGGGTATCGATTCTTGGTACTCGAACGTCTCGGTCGCACGCTGGAACAAGTCAAAACCACGCACGGTGGGAAGCTTCCTGAGGGCACTGTGTCCCGGCTCGGACTGAACATTGTGCGTCTCCTCCTCATCCAGCTCAACGATCCATCGTCCTTCCCACCTTTTTGCGTGTAGTTAAGCATCCTGCGACAATTGCATGCACGGAAGCTTCTATTCGTCGATGTCAAGCCCGATAACTTTATGTTATCTCGGGGGCGCGAGGATCAAGTACGTTCCTTCTCCGTTGCTGCGCGGTTCAGACCAATGTGCAATGCAATTCACGTGAGTGCTGCGGTAGGTCTATTGCGTGGACTTTGGCATTGCCGAGCGATATTTGTTGGTCACTGGCGCGCACAAACCTCACAAGATGGGACCGGTCGTCGGGACCCCCACTTTCTCCAGCGTTCACTGCCATCTTGGCAATAGTAGGACACAACTGTTGATATGCTTTGGCATTGACGGCGTGGCGTAGCTCCTGCACGGCGCGATGACATCGAAGCGATGTTGTACGTGTGTCTATACCTCATCCGCGGGGACCTTCCGTGGCAGGCTGCGACATCGGACGCTGCAGGAGCACAGCTGAAGTACAAGTGCGACCCCGACGAGCTCTGCGCCGGCCTGGCAGGTACTTGGCTCCGATAGAATTCGAAGACGAATGACGTGGATACCAGTGGGATGGAAGACAATGCTTCGTCGAATTCAAGAGTGCGCGTTTGACCAAGAGCCCGACTACGCCTACTTCGAAACCACGTTGAAGCAGATCGCGAGATCGACGCCGCTGCATGGCCCGTACCAATGGGGAGAGGTATGAATTCAGCCCGAAGAACTCGTCGTTTTACGGGACATGAAGGAAGTGGCTGTAAAGCCTACCAAACGGTCGGGAACAACCAGCACAAACGCTACTCGGAGATCGAAGCCTTCCAAGAAGGCTGCAGAACAAGAAAGTCCGCTGCCGAACGGCGCTGTTCATGAAACCGCATCCGAGGTCTCTAAGACTGGCGGCACGAAGCGGAAGCAACCAAGCTCCAATCGAGCTTCGCGGGCTCCTGCGAAGCGAACCCCAGCTTCTCAAGAGATCGACGACGGAGGGGCCATGCCTAGCCTTTCAAAGACAAAGGAAAAGAAGTCGTCCATCAAGAAGGCCCCAGTTCGCGCAACAGTGACGCCCTCGGGTGCTGCCGCAACGCCCGCGCCAACATCTGGTCGCCACACTCGCTCGACGGCGCGAACAAAGCTGCAATAGGAAATCGCATCATCTTAACAGTTTGAGTAAACTCTCGAATCGAAAACGAACCTCCTCGTCGAGTTTTCATGCAAAGCTACCTTGTTGTGGTACCTCGCTGCTGCACGGTGACCAGGTTTTGAACGGGATGTAAAGGCTTTCACAATCCTCGTGGCATGGCTGCGGTAATGACTCAGAATGTATCGACGTAGAGCGAAGGTGCATGCTCTGGCGCGCCCGTGCCGGCGCCGCAGCGCCTGTAACGTTGTCAACGTCTCAATTGCGCGCCACCTTTGAAAATGCAGAATAAGTTGATAAATGAATTCATTCATCTAATATTGAACGTTTCTTATTTAATTCGTTAAGGCCGCGTGGGTGCTGGACGAATTGAGCTGGCAGGACGACCATGAAAAAGGCGAGGAAGATCGTGATCAAGCCGTTCAAGCAGGCGCCGAGCGTGCCGGAAGGATTCGAGGAGAAGGCATGGAAGCACTTGGAGACGTCCTTGCTATGTCTACAGCATAAGTCGGACGCGACGGCGCTGTCCAACAGTTTGGGATGGGAAGAATTGTATGGGCTGGTGACGGATCTGTGCCACCAGAAGAAGGCAGCGTGGCTGTACGACCTCCTCCAGAAGCACTTGGCCGCATACGTTGAACGAACGCTCAAGTGTGCATGTGAAGAGCACGGCATCCTGCTCATGGAAAGCGCTGTCTTCGTCGAGCGGATGGTCGGTATTTGGGAAGAGTATTGCAGCGACTTGCTCATGATTCGAAATCTGTGCCTGTACTTGGATCGAACGTACGTCATTCAAACGACAAGCGTTGCGTCCATCTACGACATGGGCATCGGCTGTTTCAAAGCGACGATGCTGACGCTTCCCGCTCTCGAGGCCAAGGTCACGTCGGCGTTTCTCCAAGAAGTTGAGCGGGAACGATACGGCGAAACGGTGCGTCCGATCCCATACCCCGTAGTGAAGAGAGCGACCGAGCTCTATCGACGTTCTCTCGAGGTCCTGACGAGATGCGATGTTTGGAACAGGTCCAGCGTCACCATCTCAAGTCGCTCGTCCGCATGGCGACAGCGCTGCACATGTACACCAAGCTCGTGGAGCGCCCGTTCCTGGCGGCATCCGAAGTCTTTTACGCACAGGAAGGACAACAGTTGCTCGAGACGGCAAGTGTCGGGTCGTTGTTGCTTCATGTCGAGAAGCGCTTGGCGGAAGAACACAGTCGGGTCGCCAGTGTCCTGGATGGCAACGTTGTCACGAAGAAGGGCATTGTGCAGGTACGCCCCTTTGTCGTTTTGGGGCCATCCATTTCGGCCATTGGATCGATCTCCATGGATGATTGCATCATGCGCGATGTTGTTTCAGGTATTGGAATCGCAACTCCTAAGTCCCCATGCATCGCTCCTTCTCGAGCGCGGGTTCGACGAATTGGCCACCGCCAAGCGCCTCGACGATCTGCGTCGCATGTACGACCTGTGGGGCCGCGTGAACCAACTGCCGCTTCTTCGGGCGAGTTGGGCCAAGTACATTGCGTCGCGCGGCACGTCAATCGTGATGGATGTGTCAGCAACGAGTACCGATGTTGAAAAAGGCATGGTGGCGTCGTTGCTGTCGTTCAAGGCCGATTTGGATGGTAAATGCCTATTTTTTAATGGACGGTGCCACACGCAGGATGCGTAGACATTTTGCAATCAGCGTTTGATTTGGACCAGACGTTCGCCCATGCACTGAAGGGGGCGATGGAGCAAGCCGTGAACGCCAAAGCGTCTCGTCCAGCCGAATTGATCGCCAAGTTTGTCGACGCCAAGCTCAGGACGGGCAACAAGGACGGTTCTGAGCGCGACGTGGAAGCGCTACTGGATCGCGTCATGATTTTGTTTCGATACATCCAAGGCAAGGACGTGTACGAAGCGTTTTACAAGAAAGATCTGGCCAAGCGGCTCTTGCTCGGGCGCAGTGCATCGTTCGACTTGGAGAAGAGCATGATCGCCAAGCTCAAAACCGAATGCGGGAGCTCGTTCACGACCAAGGTAGGTCGAATCCGCCGGTGGCAAAGCACCACCTTATCGTTGCTCGTAGTTGGAAGGGATGTTCAAAGACATTGATTTGTCCCGCAATGTCATGACGCAGTTTCAGCAGCACGCCCCAAGCAGGTCGGACGCAGGCGCATGTGGCAAAGCTCACATGTATGGTTAGGATGGCGCTGAGCCAGTTGGAACACAAGGTTGACATGCACGTGCAAGTGCTGACGACGGGCTTTTGGCCGCCATACGTGCCGACCGAAATCAACTTGCCGCAAAGCTTGGCGCCGTCGAAAGCGATTTTTGAGGCGTTTTACGCGTCCAAGTACAGCGGACGACAGCTCCAGTGGCAGCACTCGTTGGGCCACTGCCTGGTCAAGGCCACCTTTCCCAAGGGCCGCAAGGAGCTGGCCGTCTCGCTCTTTCAAGCCCTCGTTCTCCTTTGTTTCAATCACAGCCGAGACGTGATCGGGTTCAAGGAAATCCTTGCTGAAACTGGTATCGGTACGTCATTGCAGGCTAGAGTGCAGTCGACTTGTGAGGAAGATGATGGCGCAATATTGGTAGAAATCGGCGAGTTGCGACGCACGCTGCAGTCGCTTGCGTGCGGCAAAGTTCGAGTGCTAAACAAGCAACCCAAGGTGGGTTCCCACCCCCTCCCCCACCATGCTAACGCCATGTCGTTGTTTGAATCTGCAGGGTCGGGACGTGGCTGACACGGACGAGTTTGTTTTCAACGCTGGGTTTACGAACCAGTTGATGCGAATCAAGATCAACTCGATCCAGATGAAGGAAACGACCGAAGAAAACATTGAAACACACGAAGCGGTCTTTCGCGAGCGGCAGTACCAAGTGGACGCAGCGATCGTGCGCATCATGAAGGCGCGCAAGACGCTCAGCCACGCGCTCTTGATGAGCGAACTGTTTGTGCAGCTCAAGTTTCCTGCCAAACCCGTCGACATCAAGCGCCGCATCGAGAGTTTGATCGATCGAGAGTACCTCGAGCGAGACAAGACCAACGCCCAAATGTACAATTACCTGGCGTAGGAAGATGCAGACGTCCATCGACAGAAATACGTTTTGGCGGGATTTGAAGCGGCTCGATTTTGCTTGGGGAGATGTATGCCTAGCGCATGCTATGCGCCAGCGATTGTCGAGGCATGCAAGGTACACTATCGAGGAGGTTTTGAGCACTTGGTCGTTGGGTGGCGTGCCCAAGTTGCGTTGAAGGAACGGACTATAGACCAATCTTGCTATGACTAGCAGTAACATTTTTATGGCCGAACGCAACGTGGGGTGACGACAGCTCCCGCCAAGTAGCGGACCGAGTACAGACATCCTTGCATGTAGAGACCGCAATCACGTCCGCGGCGATGGTTCCGATCCTACTGGACACGGACGCCACGGCAAGTCTCTGATAGCCCCAATGATGAATCACCGACAGAAGAGCCACCACGAGTACACATTTGTATGAGAATGCCTCCGAGTCCGTAGAAGGTTCCTGCGTCATGGCAAATGTATCGACGGACGACCTGGCTGTCGACGGGGTACCCGAGAACCGACCACGAACCGGATTCGGTGGCGGAGTAAACGAGAGCGACGGCCCCCATGTACGGCCAAACTTGTTGGAGCGAGCGAATGACGTCGCTGGTCTCACATGCATTGGTTCAAGCAAAGAATTATTTCTACGGCGACAAGGACAAAGCTGTTGGCCATACTCAACGCAGACAGGTACCGCCGAGCGCGATACGGCACGAGGTGGAACTGATACCGTGAAGATGATGGCAGCTGAGCCTTGTCAAGCGTGTGCGTTGCCATAGCGTGGCATTCGCGAATTACCGCAGTGTCCTTGGTAGTGCGTACGACAGCGAGAGGGGGCACACTCGAAGGAAAACGGATGGAATGCAGGCAATATATGTTGTTAAAAGTTGACCCAAGACAGAGCCAAAACGGCGACAGTTGCGGGCGATGGCAAAAAGTCCTGGATCGTGGTCCACGAGTTCGAATCGTGGTACAGGAAGTCCATGCTCTTGGACAGGGAGGGATGCAGCACATTGCGATGGTACTCGAAGAGCCACATGACAATGGCCCATGTGACGCATGCAAGAGCGGGGTACACTTCCTGGAACGAGTACTTCTTCACGATGGGCCACCCCTTTTCGCTCCCGAGCTTGACGAGACCGATAAGAACACGGGAAAACAGGTACAGCACAATTTGGTAGTTGACACCCGAGTACTTGGACCACACGATATACCTGTGCGCGATTCGAATCATCGGGCACATAAATGTATTGAGAGAAGGACATACCCGCCGACGGCGCCGGCAAATGCAGCATGCCACGGCAACAGCGGATTAAGTCCTTGACGAAGCACACATGCAGAAGACAACCCGACAGCGCGGTCCGCTTCCCTCAGGAGAAGAAGCACTCCCTTGTACACACCGACAAAGTACGCCAAGTTTTTTGTGTGTTCAAACGTGAGCTGGACGATCCCGCGGAGTTTCTCGCGCAACGGTTTCTGTTGGAAGAGCATCACCATGACAAACGCTGCCCGGGAGGGACATCATCAGCTACGACAGTACAACGAAGACAGAAGTACCATGGGGCGCACGGATCTTGGTGCCGTAGTACGCGCCATTTCGAACAGCGCGCATGAGGCACGCGACATCGTTGGGCAAGTCGACCATTCTTGATACAGTCCTCGGTTGTCAACTCAACAATTCCTCGTGAAACGCCGTTGACGGTATGGCTCATTTCGTTGGCTATAAATGTTTGAAGAATTCCACATGATTTGCTTAGTCCTACTAATTTTATCCAATCCGTGACCGGATTTCAACTCCGAATTTGCACTGTAACCTAATTGCTCACTGTCAAACCAGCATTAACTACCGCGCCCAAGACCTTCCGCCAAGGCTCCTTCGAGGTAACTTTGTCGCCCACCACAATGCACGCGTGCTGGAGGTGTTGCGTCGGGACTACACGCGTCCGAAACTGGACGGGGGCCTGAAACAAACGAGCAGTAATTGCAACCGGGGGACGTATTGTAGCCATAAGAACGACCTTGCAAAGGGTCGAAACTTCTTCCAACATTGAAGGTTGCCGTCGCAGCGCCGCGAAGAGAGCCCCAACGCTGCCGCCACCTTGCGATCGGGGCGAGCACCGTCACTGTGGTCGGGTTCTCATAGGATTTTTCCAGTCTTGTTAAGTGCGAAATGCTTCGAGCGAATCGAACTTCGAAGGGATGTCTACATACATTAATACTAAACAAATATATTTGAGTTTCAGTATACTTTCATGCTAATAAAATTTGGGATGCAGCTCAGCTGCGGCGAGTTTGGACCTGTCATCCAGTGGCATATTTCAGTTGGCATGAGCGCTGCACCAAAGGCCGACGAGGCTCAGACGATTGATGGCGTCGACGCAGGCAATGAGCTGATGCAGCTCCAATGCCGCTTCTACGAGAGCCGCTTCCCCGAAATTGACGAACTCGTCATGGTGAATGTGCGTAGCATTGCTGAAATGGGCGCGTATGTGTCGTTGCTCGAATACAACAACATCGAAGGGATGATTCTGCTCAGTGAATTGAGTCGGCGGCGCATCCGCAGTATCAACAAGCTGGTTCGGGTCGGGAAGAATGAAGTCGTCATGGTGCTCCGTGTCGACAAGGAAAAGGGATACATCGATTTGAGCAAGCGTCGTGTCTCCCCTGAAGACATTATCAAGTGCGAAGAACGGTACAACAAAGCCAAGACCGTCCATGGCGTGTTGCGTCAAGTCGCGCAAGACACAGGTCTCGAATTGACGGATTTGTACGAAAAGATTGGCTGGCCTTTGTACAAGAAGTTCAAGATGGAGCAACCATTGGGCGCCGACGACGAAAAGAAGGTCGAGTACCTGCACTGTTACGACATCTTCAAGATGGGTATCACCGATCCTGCCGTGTTTGATGGCTTAAACATTGAACCTGCGACATTGGCGTCCCTGCGTACTCACATCGGTCGCCGTCTTGCTGCTCAACCCATCAAGATTCGAGCGGATATCGAAGTTACGTGCTTCACGTACGAAGGCATCGAAGCGATTCGTGAAGCGTTGACCGCTGCCCAATTGAAGAGCACGGATGACGTGCCAATCAAGGTCAAATTGATCGCGCCGCCAATGTACGTGATGACGACGAACACGCTGGACAAGGTGAAGGGGATCGCTCTCTTGCACGAAGCCATCGAAGCTGTCCACACCATCATCAAGTCCAAGGGAGGTGGTCTGGTCGTGAAGATGGAACCCAAGGTCGTGAGCGTGAACGAAGAGCGCGAGTTCCTGCAGATGATTGAAAAGTTGGAGAATGAAAACCGACAAGTCGACGGCGATGACGACGAAGACGACTAAAAACGCGCGAAAGTTGTTGAAATAGACTTGAATTTTTTACAATATTTGGTCGTTTTTTGTCCTCTCATACATTTGTCCAGTGAGAATTTATTACAATTCAATTCCGTGCCCAAGCGACACTTGGAAACTTCACATCGATGGAATGCCGCCGTCGTCACCGCCCAAGAAAAGTCCGTACGGAGCATCGGCCAAGTCCAAAAAGCGAAAGCTCATGAGGAACGAAGTTTCCTTGACGCCGTTGAGCCCCACGTTCATCGATGCATCTTACTCCCATCCCGAGACTCCTATAACGTCGTCCACCCCAACAAAGCAACTTGTACGTAGGATCGATTCGGCTTGTGGCCCATTCTGTGAAAAGGCAGGATGCGGAGAGATTATGCTGACGGTCCCACTGGTATTTAGCGCATGACAGTAGCAGAGCTCGAAGAGAAGAAAACGCTGCTGCCATACATGGAGAAGATTGAATACATCAACGCTCAGCTCAAGTATAATCGTCTACAGTCCCAACTTCCTCAACACAGAATCGTGGGAGTAGGTTACGAGGAATTGACATGGCGGGCCCGCATCGACCTTCCAAACCATCCCCCCTTTCAAATCTCCTGACACCGCAAGAAATTAACCAGTTCCATGATGACGAATCCGAACCACGAGACATCGTCCAGCTTGAATCGCTCAGCTCGCGGTCGGAAAGGGATCTTGACGCAAAGCCAACGGTGTTTTCACCTCCAACGTCGTTGTCGCCGACATCACTCTTGTCGTGCACACTCACGCCGGCGGTGCTGCACCATCGATACCCTCGATTTTGTCAAACCATGGTGGCAGCGAGGCAATTTCGGTCACGGCCAATCGCATGGGTCTTGAAAGTCGTCGAAGAAATCTGCGACGGATACTATGCAGTGCGTCCGCCACTTTTATGTTTTGCATGAATCTGTTCTTGATTGTGTAGTTTTACATGGAATCGCACCGCGCCCCGCCGTTACCATTATTTGTTCGAACACATTTCCAGCGCACGTTGGGGCTCGTCGCCCTGGCCGACCAAGAGTCGCTGGACCTGGTGTATAACTTGGAGTTGCATCGCGAGACGTTTCCTCATGTTCGTGATCGACTCTCTTTGCAACAACGGTTGTGGACTCATTTGTGATTGTGCAGCTCGGCGTGTTTGTGTCGTTGATGCGGGAGCTGGAGGATGAAGAAGGCGCACTCTTTTACACCCATTGCCGCAACGTCGTTCAATCCACCTTTGGTCTTTCGCTCAAGACCAAGGAAAAGTTGTTGGCTCAAGACTGCGCCAGAAAATTCCACTCTACCGGCGCGATCGTACTCGCCGACCACCCTCGACTTCAAGACGGGACCCAGTCAGTGCACTTATCCCAGTCCGCATGCTCCTTGCTCGTGCTTCGAGCCATTGGTGTTTCCAAAGTTCTCGCTAACCATTTGGCAGTCGTCATGCTGGCGCCGTACATGAAGGCGGTGACAGTGGACGCCGCAGGGCGCCTGTTGGACCAGCACCTCCTTAGCCTCGACGACGTCTTGTCTCGACTCCTGCAGATTTTTCGCTCTCTCCCTGAAGACATTGTGCACAAGTACAAATACAACGACGATGGTTAGTAGCTACGACTTCGCATGAAACACTATTGAATTGCTTTCCAGGGGAATCCCTCACCCTCCTCACACGACTGCAAGACACGATTCGCCATGATGACGAAAAAGTCAAGTTGAAGGCGGCCCTTGACGACCACGTGCGAACTGAACGGTCCTTGCAAATCGAAATAATGAAAATCGACCGCTTGGACCCTGCCACCCGACCACCAGACGTTCGCACCAAGCTCTTCTTGCTCAAGAACCAACTTCAGACGGCACAGCGACATATTAAAGGGCTCAAGGAGCAACTCCAAGGGACAGACGCACAGGTATAGCCATCGAAAATACTCAAATTGCTCGCAGATTGAATTCGAACGATTTGTAGATCAACGAAGTGTGGTCGTCGGTATTACGGGACGCGTCCAAAGTGCCAACAACACAACTCCTTCCACTTGACAATATTTTAGCTCGCGTATGCGAGTTTGTGGCAGCTTGCCACCACGACCTGTTGCTCGAAACAAAGCTCAAAAAGGTGCTTCAAGCAAAACGTCGAAATGCGTCGGATGCGAGCTGGGCAAGTCAACTCGAAGCTCTGCAAGAGCGCTGCGTGATCAAAATCCAGCGCGTCTTTCGTCAACGAAGGGTATGTGCGTTTGTGTTTGTTGCATGTACACCATAGATTTTTTGTCCGCAATAACATCGTGTCCACGTAGGCATGGCACAGAGAACGCAGAGCAGCACAAGCTGACCTCGAGTCGAGGAGGCAGCAAAAACTCAAGCGCAAAGCAGAGAAGGAGCTGGAACGCAAGAGGCTCGAGGCATTGCGTGATCGCGATGCACAGAGACATCTTGGGCGCATGCAAGAAAAACAGAAACGAGACATGGAGGTGCAAGCGAAGTTAAAGAAGCAAGAAGACGCCGTGCTGAAAAAGGCCGCGTCGGCTGAAGCTGAACGAAGGTACACGTCGCCAGCTCCGTTACACGGTTTGTTATGTTGTGCCATGCCTCGACAGAGGGATGCTGGCGAACGAACGGCTCGTTGCGCGAGTGTTCAAGCGGTGGGAAAAATTCCGGGATGTTTCAAAGCGCGTGAAATATGCTCAAAAGCTCACCCTCATGGGGTTGTTTGGCCGATGGAAGGCTGCTGTCCAGATATCACATGTCGAGATGAATGCTGCAACGACAATTCAATCGGGTACAGCCAACCACTACCTCGGATCGATGGTGTGATGATTCATTGAACAGCATTCCGCGGCATGCGCGGACGACGCGAAGCACGTGGAATGAAACGGGCTAGGGACAAGAAGAACCAATTGGCCGCACGAAACGTGAATCGACTACTCAATCGTCGGTTGTTCAAGGTGTGGGCAGCTTGGACGTCCTTTGTCGAGCAACAATTGACAATCAAGCACCGATTCGCGAATTGCATGGCGCGATACCTTCAAGAAACGTTTTTGCAATGGACACGGCTTCTGCCTCGACGTCGGGCGGCGGCATTGACTATCCAGACGAACTACCGAGGGCACTTGGGGCGAAATCGAGCGCGGAGGAGGCGCCAGGAACATTCCGCTGCGACATGCATCCAACGAATCGCACGAGGGCGACAAGGCCGCAAAGTTGCGCAGATGAAGCGGCAACTGAGAGCCCATCAATCCCAAGGGGTACATTCACTTGTCGTCAATTTTCTATATGATAGCTGGGCTTAGACAAACTCGTTGCTACGGCGGATGCTATTGCGGACGCTATCCCATGCCTTTGACGGGTTCAAAACCCAGTGGGAGCTTGAGCGTCAGATCCGAGCGATGGCAGCTGCCCGAGTCCACAGGCGGCGGACATGGTGCTTTTACATCTTGCACGCCTATCGTGTAGCAAGACACCGAAAACAAGCAGAGAGGTTTCGCCGCCAATTCGAGGCGGCCACAGTCATTCAGCGCTACTTTCGAGGGTATTGGTGTCGCCAAGCGTTTCGAATATTTGTTCGGCGCCATCGAAGCGCCGTTGCGATCCAACGAACGTACCGACGATACCGTCAGAAATGGATCGTGTACGAAATGCAGAAACAAACCCAGGCGGCAACTCGCATCCAGTGTCGCTTTCGGCGAAATAAAGCCGTTGCTGTTGTCACTCGTATGCGAAACGAGTTTTTGTGGCAAGCGGCACGGCGCGGTGACTACCACGTAGTCCTGCGAAGTTTCAACAATGGGACGGCGTGGAACAGCTTTGACGAAGACGGCAACTCACTCTTGCACTTGGCGTGTTTGGCCGGATCGAAACGTCTCATCAAGCTCTGTCTCCGCTACGGCATGGACATCAACGCTGTCAACATGACGGGGGCCTTAACTCCGCTGCACACGATCATTGCTACCACCTACTCGTACGCGGAATGAACGACGTACGCATATGCACAAGCTCTGAATATTGGGTTGTAGACAACGAGCTGAGTTGGTCGATTACATGATTGACCATGGCGCGTGGCACGAATGCCGCGACGGACGCGGGCTCACTCCTCTACTTCTTGCTTCGTCACTGGGTCATGCAGACTGCATTCGAGCACTATTGGCGAGAGCCGCCGACCGCGAAGCGCTCACGACGGCGCAGCAAGACGCCATCGGGTTGGCTACGTCTCTGAACCAGATCGAAGCCGTTGCTGCTTTGTTGGAGGCTGGGTTCAATCCCAACACAATCATCGATCCTGGTAGAAAATTGTCCACTGCTGCACTCAACTAGCAAAACCTGACAACGAGATTTCGTAGCGGATGGAGCGACTCTTCTTCACGAATGCGCTGCTCATGGTTACGTCGAAATTGCTCGGATGCTTATCGCCCGACAAGCTTACGTCGACGCCCAAGATGTGGATGGAAATACACCTGCCATCTATGCAGTGTTCAACCAACACTCGAACGTTCTCACGGAAATCTTGGCGGCGGGCGCGGCACCCGACATCGTGAATGTCGCAACGAGGTCTGCGATGCATTGGGCCATTGGTCATGCCGAAGCAATTCGATTGTTGGCCGAAGCCGACGGCGACGTGAACCTTCGCACAAAAGACAGCGACACGCCATTGCACTTGGCGTGCGCATCGGATGACAACATTGAGTCAACGCGGGTGTTGTTGGCATACGGCGCGTCCGTCGACAGCAAAAACTCTCGTGGGAATCAAGTACGTTGGATGGCTGACTCACGACACTCATGGGTACGTTGCATCTAGCCTGCTCACGTTGCTGCTCGAGCTGGCGCGGCTGCCACCATGGATCTCTTGATTCAATACTCGACCAACATGAACGCCCGAAACTTTAACAACAAGAACCCGTTGGGCGAAGCGCGCATGTTCAATCGCATGGCAGTGGTGGCAGTGATTCAGCGGCATTACGCCGATGATTTGAAGATGTTGGAGGATGCTGGAATGGACGCCGACCTGGTGGACGAAACCGGTGTAGTGCTGCCGACGAAATCGCACGAGGACTGGCAAGCGACTTTGGCATCGAGCATCCGATTGTCTCAGTTGAACGAGTGGACGCAATGCGTCGACCCGACGACTGGTGCGTGCGCCCGCCAAACAAATCGTTTATGTTGATGCATGACTTTCCATCGTACGCAGACTGGTTGTTTTACCACGACGTGGCATCGAATGTATGCACGTGGCGAGCCCCGATCGAGTACCAAGCAGCACTGGGGCAGCACTGGCGAGTCGAACAACAGAAAAACCTCGACGTTGACGAAACAACCAACGATACACCTGCAGTGGAACTCGGCACTGGAGGTGGCGAATCCGCGCCTGCCAAAAATGAACAAGAGTTCAAATCGACACCCAAAGTATATGTCTACATTCACGATCAAACAGGAGAAGTGCGGACAACTGTGCCTCCCGTGGACCCGGACAAGCTGCAGGTTTCTAGCCAGCCCATGCCGATTCACGTCTTGACGACGACTGTTGCAGGCATTGATTCAAGGCATGGACCAGTACAAGATGCTTCGAAGTCGAATTCACAAAGTATCGTCAGAGACCGTGGCATCGGTGGCCAAGTACCGAGCGTTTTGGTCGGATTTTACCAAAGACGCTCAAACTTTGCGGCTGGAAACTCAAGCCGCCATCAAAATCCAAACGCGATTTCGGGCGTACTTTTACCATAAGCGATTTGTCGAGCTCAAACTTCAGCACAAAATGGCAATCCACCTCCAGCGCGCGTATCGAGGCAAACTCGCCCGTCGGACGGCGGCTCACGAACGACATCGCCACCGCTGCGCGACCAAAATAGAAGCGTTGGTGCGTGGGTTTTTGGTACGGTGCCGGGAAGCTAACGGAAACAATGCGTGGCGAGTTCAAGTGAGCAACATCATCGACACTCTCATAAAGTCTCTTATTCGTACCTGGCTGTAGTACCGGCTAGAGAGACGTGCGGTTGTGAATATTCAGCGGTGCTGGCGAGGCATGCACGGTCGCTTCCGTGCAAAGAAACTCCAAGCGATGAAGCGAGGTCCCCAGACGTACTTCGAATGGGCCGACGCCAGAAAACACGCCATCATCCTTCAAACGTTTCAAGTGTGGCAAGAAATGCAACTCGCCAACAGCTCAACGCATGGCATCTTTTACTGCAACCACATCACCGGGCAATGTGTGTGGGACAAACCAATTGCATGGGTTGAAAACGACCGGGCCAAGGTTTGTTTATTGCGTGTTGCCATGCTCTTGTCATCACGCGACAATAATCGTAGTTTTTGGAGCGCCAACAAATGCACTACTTTGGCTACACGACGCAAATGCTGCACGCGGCCATCACGCTGCAAAGCATGTTTCGCATGCGTACAGCTCGTGTCTACTTTCACCGCCTCATGCAGGGCGTCTCGATTTGTCGCAGCTGCGAGGCCGATTACCTCAACGATCCTCTTAACTTGACGCGACTGGGCAACTACGTGCTGTACCTACACGCGATTCGCCACGATTACGATCGAGCGAGGCCTTTGTACAGCCGTCTCATGGAGTACATGACGGCGCGTGGACCGGACGTCCCGTTCATCTTGCGATGCTACGCTTTGTTTTTGTACGTGACAGAAGAGGAAGACGTCGACAACATCGCCATGTTGTTTGAGCGGGCCGACGCCATCGACAAACCAAAAAAGAAGTTTCAGCTTGCGTTCCTCGGGTTCTTTCGGTACTCGCAGATCATGTTTCCCACGAATGCTCAGAGCAACCTCAACTATGCTGCATGCGTCCAGGTATTATATTCTCCCTGCCGCTGTTGTTCGTTCAAATTTTTCTGATCTTTGGGCGTCATAGTGGGTCTATGACCAAGCAAACCCAGCAAAGGAGCACTACTTGCGAGCGTTGGAAGCGGACCCGTACAACAAGCGCATCCTCCGACTGTTCAACATCTTTCTCGCTCGCACCAACGATGCGGTACAACATCAAATCACTTTACGTCGTCTGATAGACTCGAATTTCAGGAGGGGGATGACGGCGCTGACCACTTTATGCGATACCAAGCGGCCATGGTGCAGACAGAAGATGCCGCGCGGAGGAAGGAGTACACGGACATGGCGGCGCATGAGGAGCGCCACCGTGCCGCAGTGCTGCTTCAAACTCGGTTCCGAGCAAGACATGAGAGGAAGCGCGTGATGCGCATGCGAAGTGTCCTTCCCGTGCCACACAAAGCATCTTCGCCAGAAGAATTGCAACTCCATCAAGCATTCGACATTGTTGCAGCGAAAAACAAAAACCCGTCCATTTTACGCGTGGACCAACTCGCTGACGTGTACCCGCTGGTGGGATGGTCCGTTCAAGACGCGGCCGACGACATTGCGTATGCAACATCGCACATGGAGTTCCAGTACCCCCAGAGCATCACGTGGACGCGCTTTATCAAATGGATTCAACAAGCTTCGCCGCCATCGCAGTGGGAAACATGCGGGACCGACGACGCCAACGTGTACTACTACAACATCGTGTCGGGGGTCACCCAGTGGGAAAAGCCCCGCATCCAGAGACCTGTCTTGGCACCGCTCGTGGACACCTGGGAATCCGCGTACACCGACCAAGGCGACATCTACTATTACAACGCCTTCACGGGCGAGAGCCGATGGGACAACCCCCAGGCAACGCCATCCCACGACGCCGTAACGCCAGGATGGGAAGAAATCGTGGACGACCATGGCCAACGATACTATTACAACCCGTCGACTGGCGAATCCGCGTGGGAAGTGCCCAAGTCGACTACGCCAGGCGACGAAGATCAGTGGGAAGATGCGACAGACGGCACGACGCCGTACGTCGTTCACAAAATCACGGGGGAGTCGTTGTGGACCCGCCCACATGATGGGTGGCGTGCAGCCGTGAATGCGGAAGGCACTGTGTACTACTACAGCGTCCAGCGGAACACCAGTCAGTGGACGTCGCCATGGACGACCCGTGGTGACACAACCTTGGCATCACCCGCTGCCGGTGACATCGATACCAACGACAGCGCGTGAATCAAACGGTGCAATGCGGTGTATAAAATAATGAACTCACAACGACGCAAGTGGTGAACCTACTCGGGCTGGACAAGCCACGACGATCTCAGCGCGTCGGCGCATGTACTTCGTTTCGTCGGTTCTGGGTGAAGGAGACTACAGAGCAGACGGAGAGCGTCTGGGCGCAACGACGGCGGGAATAAGAACGATGGAAACTTGACCCGAGAGCTCGCCACCGCGTCGTCCGACGACGTGACCCAAGCACTGAACTGAGCAAACCTTGGACAGTGGCTCAGGTCTTTCCCAAAGGGTAGGCCACCGACAAGCATCGTGTACAGAATCACGCCAAGGGACCACATGTCAGCTTTGCGACCGTCATAACCAAAATGACACTTTTGCGTGACTTCGGGAGCAACGTAATGCGGGGACCCGACAACTGACCTGAGACGTCTCACTTGCGACGGCAGCTCCGGTACCCCGAGCACGTCCGACGATGACGCAGGGGACTCCATGGACGATGAGAGGTAGTGGCCAGTGTTTGTGCTCACAGCAGCAATACAATGGGCACTGAGCCCGAAGTCGGCGATCTTGAGAACGTCGCCGTCGCCGAGGAGAAGGTTCTCAGGCTTGAGGTCCCGATGCACGATGCCCAATTCATGGCAGTACTGCACCCCAGCCAAGAGCTGTGAAAAGTACACTCGCGCGTCGGCGTCCTGCAGCCCACCGTCAAACTTGATGCGGTCGAAGAATTCGCCTCCGCAAGCGAGTTCCAGCACAAGGAAGATGGTAGTTTTGGACGGCTGTACAAACTCAAGCACGTCAAACAACTGCAGCACATTCACGTGTCCATTTTCAACGCTCGGCCCACTGTCGATCGTGTTGCCCGTGAGGCGATGCATGTGGGCAATTTCGCGATAAATGGTCCTGCGATTCTGAAGAAACACCGCGTATTTCTTCGGTACGTGCGGGATGTGCCATGTGTGGGACGCCACCACGACCACATCGTCAGGTGACGCCATGTCGATGTCGGTCTCGAGAGGATCGTCGTCGCCATTGTTCGCGTCCAGAGGCCACAGTGCTACACACATGTCGAGCGTCATCTCTTTGATCATCCCTGATTGAGCGTCCTTGTAGCATGGAATCAATTCGTGCTGGTTTGGATGGAGCAACCACCACACATGGCCTTTCTCGAGGGGCATGGCGGGGGTACCCCCTGGCGATTGAGGTCGCTTCTCGTGGTTGTAAACAGCCCCAGCTCGAATGACTTCACATCGCGCCAATGCTTGTGGAAAGAACAGCTTGTATCCAACGGGGTTCAAAATTTTTACGGCCACATGTCGATGCTTTTTCAATTCCATCGCTTCATACACGACACCGGCGATTCCAGAACCGAGGTAGTTGCCCAGACGGAACTTTTCCTGCTGAGCGATAATGATGGTTTGCCCATCGTACGTGTCGACCATGGACGGTGACAACCAGCTTTCGCTCAACGGGGACACCTTTTTGCCCTTCTCAAAGGCACACAAAGCCATTTCAGCAGTGTCGCCTCGTTCGGAACAATGTTCGATCAGGATACGTCGCGAGGACGGGATTCAAATCAGCTCGCGCGGATACGTCCACGAAGTTCACAGCTCAAGCAACGGCGTCGTCGGGACGAGATAGCAAGCTGAAGGAGCAACGGAAGTCGGGAACGTGGAAGATGCGGCAGCTTCGAATGGGAGCGCGCCGACGAGATCTCTGTTCGTTTCTGAAGTTGCAATACAAAAACGTCGCGTATTTTTATTACTCAACTGCAAACAGAACAGATGTGATATCCGGTTAAATTCCGGATGATTCCACCCACGATGGGAGGACCCACCAAAAGTATGAAGCACTCATTGCGGAACAATATGATGCATATTTTTGATGCCCCCCCCCTTTAAAAAGTTGTGGGAGAGTGGAACTTCAACATAGTAGCATACTAATAGTACTACGATGTCGAGTACTAGTAATGCGAAGGAGTTGTTGGTTGGATTTCCAATCGGATATTTTAAAACCACTCGCCATAGAGCAGAACTACAACATGGAATTTTAAATGCATTTTAAATTTGAGTTGTCCATCGCCTTTGAACGGGCCTCCCCTCGCTCGCGATACCTCTGTTACGCGTAATGCGCTGGGATGCGGAAGCGCACGAGCCCTAGCTCTCGGCATTGCATAGGGAGCTTCAGCTCGTTACCTTTGTCCGCTGAGAAACCTTGGCTTAGTCGTCCAGGCGTCGTGAGGGCTGCGATGTCACCCGTCGACTCGCGACAAGCAGAGGAAAGAACATCGTTGCGATTTGTGAGCGAAATCGAACGAGGTGTCCACGTGTCCCATCGCTCTCGCATCAACAACGACCATGTCCCGTGGCGCTGCCGCCGCTCGTGCGACACGGTCTTCCGTTGCGACACCCATTTCATACCTATCACTCGAGGAACAGCCACGTGGTTTTATCCGGCGTTTCCGGATAGGTATCCTACGGGCCGTTTTTTCCTGCGACACCCCATCTGGCCACCACACACATCGCGGCGGCGAAGCGTCGATGGCTTCTATATCGACGCCGCACGCGGAAATGGGCGAAGCAACGCAAGATGAATCGGTGTCTCTCGTGAGCAAGGAACGAGGCATGTTCGGTCTCGTGGAAAAAGTCCTCATGCAGGAAGACTTGTTCTCGATTGCAGATGTCCTTTCCGACCAAGTTCGTACGTTGTTCTTTTCAACCACGGATGCGTCTGCTGTCGCGTCAATCGTGCTTCTCGTGGACGAGAACACATCGTCGATGGCCAAACTCGACTCGACGGATATCACGGCCGACCCTATCTCGTTGGAACGAGGTCTCGCTGGAGCCGTCGCCCGCACAGGGGTCCCGTTTGTAGGGACGGATTTTGCGGCGACCTATGACCCCGACGTTGACATCGCATGTTCGTCAAGCCTATGCTTATCGTGCGTCCCGCTGTTTAACTCGTCGGAGTCTGTGTTTGCTGTCCTTCAAGTCCGATCACCTCTGCCTGGGCTGTCCTCGACGGACGTCACCCTTCTCCAGCGCGTCGGCCCCATCTTGAGTCAATGTTTTCGCAAATCCATCGAATTCCACGACATCGTGCTTCGACATCGTACTCAAGCTGCGCTTCTGCATCTCGTCAACTCGTCGTCCACCGAAGAAACCATTCTTAAGCTGATGGAGCGCGTGATCAACGGGTCGAGTCACATCGTGCACGCGCAGCGCGTCACGCTGTTCCTCGTTGACTGGCCGCGCAAAGAGCTGTGGTCGCTGCAGCCCACGTTTCGCCACACTCGCGTTCGCGTTGACACGTCGTGCCTATTGGGCGAAGCTGTTCTAACAGGTACAGTCCGTCGTATTGTCCATCAGTCTCCATGCATCCTTCAACCGACGACCGTTTAGGCTCCATCATTAACGTTCGGGATGCCGCCACCGACCCGCGTTTCCACGGGGCTGTGGACGATCCGTTACAGACGGGTATCGTCACAGCGTTGTACGTGCCGATCGGGATTCCCCACGGCACCGCGGACGCAGCCCCGCCCATGGCTGTCCTCGAATGCGTGAATAAATTAAAACCGGACGGGTCGTCTCTCTCGACAGAAGGGTTTACGAATGACGACGAGTGCGCGTTTGAAGCGTACGCGAGCGAAGTGGCCGTCGTGCTGCGACGGAGAGCGCACGACACCGAGTACCTGAAGCTTTTGGGGGATTCGGCGGCAGAACTCGCGTCCATACCGCTGGACGGCGGGACACATCAACCGCTGTCGTCCATTCTACGTGACGCACGGTCGGTCTCCACTGCCACCACCCCATCGTCTCCTGTCGCCAATCCAAGCGCAATCCATGGTGGCTCGTCTCGTCGACTCCGCCCCCCACCGCATCTCCTCATCGACACCTTTCATCTTCGGGACAGAACATCGTCGACGTCCGCTGTCTTACCGCCGTCCCCTCTCGCCCTCCCGCTAAAACCACTTGTGCTATCTCCCCGACGCTACTCGATGGATCCTGACGCAGGCAACGACCTGACTGTGCCGGGCTGGGACCTCGACGTCTTCACCCACGACACCGAGCAACTCTTGGGATACGCCGAGCACATGCTTCGAGACCAACGCATGTCGGGGCCGCACGAGATTGACGTGCCGACCTTGCGGGCCTTCCTCCAAGTCGTCCATGATCACTACCACCCGAACCCGTTCCACAATTTTCAGCACGGTTTCTCTGTCCTCCATGTGTCGTACCGCATTCTTTCCGATACCCACGCGGGCCGTGTGCTCCACCCGTTGGACCGCCTCGCGTGTCTCGTTGCGAGTCTGTGCCACGACATTGACCACCCTGGCCACTCGAATTTGTTTGAAATCCACTCGAATTCGCCGCTTGCTCTCACCCACAACGACGACGCTGTTCTCGAGCGACATCACGCCGCCACGACGTTCCGCCTCCTCCAAGACCCCCGCGTCAATGTCTTTGCCGCGTTTTCCACGTCGGACTTTCGATACGTCCGCAAAGCGATCGTGCGCGCCATCCTAGGCACCGACATGGCGATCCATAACGACACGATTGACGCACTCGTGTCCCGCTTCCAGCCACTGCCCACCGCCATGTCCCCCGTCAAAGGCATCACGGACCATATCCACCCGGCGCTCTCGTCGTCGCATTCCTCGTCTGCCTCGACGTCGTCTGGAGACTCCTGTTCGCCCATCGAAACGAATGGAGAACCTCTAGATGAGCTGTCGATTCCGCCATCGCCGCCGCCGCCGTGGCGCGTGTTTGAAAACTCCGAAGACGATCGGCTCTTCTTGGTCAAAGCCGTGGTGCACGCCGCAGATCTAAGTGCCCAAGTCTTCCCCAAGCACATTGCTCTTAAATGGAGCAACATGATTGCAAAAGAATTTGCATACCAAGCGCTCATGGAGAGCGCGGAAGGGCTCCCTGTCACCCACGAGCACGTGGACGACCCGCTGCTCATGGTAGAAAGCCAGCACTTTTTTGCAGCGCGCCTTGTCGCCCCGTTGTGGGTGGCGCTGGTCCAGTTCTTCCCAGAACTGGACCATTGCATGACCAACCTCCGTGCCAACATCGCGCACTACGAGGTAGAAATCCGCCGGTTGCAGCATTCCCCCACGGCGACTGGCGACGCTTCGGACCAAAGCGCGGCGCCCGAGCAGCCTCCAACGAACGAAGGCCAAGCTGTGCCCGGGATCAACAAGAACACCCCCGCCAAATTCAACTCGTTTCGCATCATCGCGACATCGCAGACCCCATCGTCTCCTCTGTCACCGCGGAAACCGCATCATCTACCGCTGCAGATGCACGGCCCGATGTTGAAAGAGGACGAAGACCACGTGTACACCTTAGAGTAAGTCGTGTGCACCACTTGTGCTGTCTACTATTTATCGACGCGAATACTCCGATTTTGATCGTCGAGGTGCACTGCAGCTTCGTACGCGGACCGAACGCTATCAAAGTACGTGGCAGCAGCCGCGGCACTCCGATCGGGATGGTACACAAGCGATTGGTGTCGATATGCCGCTCGGACTACGTCGAGAGTGGCGTTGTCGGGGATGCGAAGAACTTCCCACGGACTCAGCGGCACTTGCCTAGCCATCGCGTTACTTTGACACAGATCTCGACTCGGTGCAGGGAATCGTACAAATGCATGTGATATGGAAGCCACGGGGCGGCGGCGATGGCTCGCGCCGACGTGGACAACGATGGACTCAGCGGCTCCAGGAGCTCCAATGTGCCCGCACACACTACGGCCAAGAGCGTGTTCGCCACAGCGTCGACTTGCAAAAACTAGTCCGAAAGAGTAGCGAGTGAGGTAAAGCATCGCTGGAGAAACATCGGGTCGGTCATATAAACAACCGCCGATCGAAAGATAGAGCTACCTGATAGGATGGAAACGTAGCTGACGATGGGATGCACTGGAGATGCGACCGAAAGATGCGATCGCAGGAAGCCGTCCATGCTACTGCGCCCGGGTCTTCCTGAACATGCACTGGAAGATGGAGAACAGTGATGTTGGCAAGCGCGAGAACGAGGCGGAAGTGACCAGCATGCGGAAACGCCATGCGGAACGTCGACCTGCCATCGACGACAGGCTCGCGTTTGCCAAGAGCAAGACATGGCTGGCTTTGAAATGCCGCCGTCAGTCGCATCGAATGGTTGGAATCGATGGACCCTGCCGACGGATGGAGCCCATACGTGAGCATGCGATGGCCAAACTAGGCATTTCGCAACCATGTGAAGATCCGACAAAGGATGACGGAGACGAGCAAGAAGAACCTGATCCAGTACATGCAGCTCAATGGTCACTGGACAGTGGGGTACAAGGACAGGACATTCCTTGATGACAGAGGCGAGTGAGAGCATGGCAGGGAATGACGACACCGACCGACACCGTGCGATGACGGACTGCGTGAGCTTGGACCCGCTTCGAAGCGCAGCTTGGATGCACTCGGCCGGAGCAAGCGATGCCACTTGACTGCACACGGCCGCAACAACACTCGGGTGAGTGGATGGCAAACTCGCGGCGCAGTCCAAAGGAAACGATGTGGATGCTTGTGCACAGAGGCGAACGCGGTCGACCGGATGGACGAACCTTGGCGGAGCCGATTTCGCGCAAATGGCGGGGAAAACGGGGGCCGTGGCCCCAACGCACAACTGGACTTGGTGTCGTCGCTGCAGCAACGTCGTCGGGCCTAACCTACGAATGCAGTCCACAGGCGACAAGTCCGTCGCCGAATAGCACAGCGCCGCCTTCTCGGACGATGACCACCCAGCTAGATGTTCCTGGAGACAGCGCGCAGGCGCAGCCGACGAAGCACCCTTGCAAACGTGAATGACGTCCCGAGCTGCGAGAACTGCACGAAATCCCGTGGTGAGGCACTGCATGAGACTCGGGAGCTCGTCGGGGGTCGTCACGGCGGCACAGAGCTGCACCAAGTCGTGCGCGGTGAACGAATGCAGCATGGAACGCAGCCGCAGAACGCATTGAGCGCGGTCCCGATTCCCGCCGTTCGCACATAGCTCGACCTTGAGCGCTGTCGAGAGACCCGTGTCCACATTGAAGCACTCCGCTGGTCCGAGGGATGACGCACGTCCACAAATGGCAATCTCGTCTCCTGTTGGCGGCAGCCCTTTGATGGTGCGGGTGCACCGGAGCGGAGTGTCATGGTCGTGTGCGCAGAGGGCAACTTTCTGGCGAATTGAATAGCGCGAAGACAGCTTGAGCACACAATCGATGCGCTAGCCACACACAGTGTGATATGTATGCCAAATGCTGTCGAGCTGGTGGTACCTTGGACGAGGTGGCGCCGCTGCAGAGGCTGAGTTTGTCGTCGTTTGTCCAAGTGGATGCCCCCATGAGTCCTTTCAAGCACTCTGCTGGCCCTACACCCGTCGCGTTGATACACAGCGCGGTTTTAAACGACACAGTGTATCCCCACGGAGCCGCCTCGACGCATGAGAGAGCATGGTGCGGAGAGCGCGACAGACACAGTGGAAAGAGGTCGTCGCGATCTGAGGCCAACGTGTACCGATGGGAAAGTGTTTGCAAGCACGCCAGTGTTGCGTCTGAAATGAGACTCGGCTTCATGCATAAGCGCAGGCGGGTTGTGCTGGCCAACGTGGTGTGGCGTTGGAAACATGACACGATTTCATCGACGTAGCTCCATGCGTTGGGCTGCGTACAGAGCAGTACGATTGAGTTGACGTCTAGTTGGAGTTTGCGGTGGAGGTGGTGGAAGCACAATGCGTTCTCCTCGTCTGCAACCCCGCGACAAAGGGTCAACAACTGAGGCATTGGCAGGATAGTAAAGGAGAAGGCATTGACGGTACGGAAGCAAGTTGCGGGACCGACGCTCGTGGCTCCACTGCACAGTGTCAAGGCAATCTCGGATGACGTAGCTGTGCCCAGGTGGAGTTTCAGTTCACATGCGCAGTCCGCAGGTGCTGTCGCTGTGTCGAGATGAACGCCTGCACAAAGGGCTGCCTTGTGCTCAATAGACAAGTACTGCGGCGCTCTCACGGTGCATGCAAGGACGGCGTCGTCCTGTGCAACTGCTTTAACGGACTCACTGCCAAGATAGTAAACAAGCAAGGCCCACCGGTATATCCTTCTCCATTCCATCATGATGCGGCGGCGATCATGAAGTGAGCCGCTTGCAGCGGTGACATTCCAAAGCGAAACCGACAAATGGAGCGATTCAATTGGCCAAAAAGAGTTTAAAAAATGACGGAATTTTTTATTCTCTTTGTTGGTTTCCATGAATGAAAGCGGCCGAACTGCGAGATCTCGGGTGAGCACCGAGCCACATTGCTTGCAGCGGTGCTGGTCTGCCCACCACGCACGTCGGCTGTCGGTCCAAGATGGACATGTCGCTGTGATTCCCTGCAAGCGGCAGTCGAAATCCACCTCGAGCTGTTTGGAGGGCAATCCGTTGCAGCTCGCGCAACCTTGTGCATTCAAACTGTGGCCGAGACGCAAGCACAAGCAGCAATTTAGGAATATAACACGGGGTGAAGTCATGACTAGTACATGTGTGGTCCAAACGCGGCTCAATGGGCCGCTTCCCGCGCCTTGGATTCAGCGAGGATCTCTATCTTTTTCCACTTGTCGGCCTGTGCCGTGACCTTCTCGACGACCCGCTCTTCCTTGGCCAGGTACTCCTTGGCACACTTGTCAAACAGCGCCATGTCGTAGTCCATGTACAGCTTGAGCACGTTCTGCGCAAGGCCTTCGACGGTCGTGTTCCAGTGGCCGAGCGAGTTCTTGTAGAGCGGACCGTATATGACGGGCAAGATCAACCCTGCGTGCTGGCGACTGAGGCACCCGTTGTTGACGAGATGTTCATTGTTCCAGAGGAAAAGCGCCCGCTCGCTCACTTGGAAATGCTGGCTGCCGAGGCACTTGGACAAGACGCGGAAGAGCTCTTTGTGGATTTGCTGCAGCTGGTCGGGCCCCATGAGCTCGAGGATCTCTTCGAGTTCGTTCAAAAACAGCACTTGCTTGGACGAGCATGCCCACGGCCAAAACTTGACGATGCCCGAGATGATCGGGATCGCCGTGTCGGGATCTTTTTCCACGTACTGCGTGATGCAGTACGACAGTTGCTGGTGGTACAAGCTCACGCACTTGGGCTTGTGCAGCGGGACGAGCGCTTTCACGAGGAACTGCAAGTGTTCGCGCTTGAGCGGCATGGCAAACCCGTTGATGATGCTCCCGAGGATCTCGAGCAGCTCCCCAATTCCGTTGTGTCGCTCCGTCTCGTACACAAACCGGTAAAACACATTCGAAATCGCCTTGCGGATGAACGACCGATGCGACATAAACTTGCCGTAAATGCGGTGGAGAATCGTCTTGAGGTAATCCCGTTCGCGCGGGTCCTCGCTGTCAAACAGCTCGATCACGTTTGAGCAGAACTTTTGGTCGACAAACTTCTTGGCCACCTACGTGCAACGTGGTTGTAAAATTCCCGCCCCCGTGGCGCGCGGTCCTACCTTGGCATTGACCTCCCCCGACACAATGAAGCGCAGAAAGAATTCGTATACGACCTAAAGTTCATTGGAGAAGGACGTGCCGTATGAGCAAGGTGTCTGCCGATCGAGATGAGAGAGACGGGCATTCACCACAACACGCGACCGACGCCATCCACGGTACCTGCAAGTGGGGCCAGGACGGTTCCAGCACAGGTTCGTCCTCTTCAGGGTCAAAATCCTCCGTTTGCGGCGGCAACGCGCGGCAAATGTTGGCCGACTACAGCGCACCACACGTTGAACATAAAATGGAATCGTGGACAGGGGAAGGTACAGGTGGACATACCACCATGGCCATGATGTCGGGCATGAGTGCTTCGGTAAAGATCTTTTGCCCACCAGCATTGTTAACGTAGTCGACAAGCTCCAACAACGTTTGCCGTTTGAGGTCCTTGCCCTTCTTGTCGGACGCGGCGTCTTCAAAGTTAAACAGGACCGAGCACAATTCGAGTTTTTGCTGGAACAACGCCTCGCGTTTTTGCATGTTCGTGTCTTTGAGATGGGGAAGGTCCTTCAATGCGGCCACCTTTTGGTTGCGGACGAGCGAGCTGCGGCGCCGTTCACGTTTTGGCAAGGACACGTCGGATCGCGCCACGTTTTCAATTCCGTCGTCGCGCGTGGATCCCTGGGACGAATTGGCCCCCATGCTTACCCCCGACGCCAGATGCAGCTGACTCACCGCGGCGAGGTCCCCCTCGGACGAGTTGCTCAGACGGCGCTTGACCGTCTGCAGCATCTTGTTCATGCTCATATAACCGCTCAAGCAATTCTCGCCACTACCGACGGCTAGGCTGGGCTCGATATATACAAATTCCCATATAAATGGCTCGGAACTATCTAGGGTTGGCATGTGAGGTAGGGTTGGGGGAAATGCATGCATACAAATACCAATATACTTCTCCGCGCGACTGGATTGGACAAAATAATGGACTAAAAATACATTCTCAAGAAATGCGATCTTTCGATTGGACAAAACAGATTATTTTTGATTGGCCGATTTATGCGGATACCTCCATCGATTGGATTAATGATCACGAAATAGTGTGATTCCCTCCCATGTGGGAAAATAGTGTTACGAGACGAGACTCAGAGAATCGCCGAAGAACGCGTACAAGACGAACATGGTGAACTCAGGTGCGACGAGAAGGACGCCTGGAGATGTTGATGGCGACGCCATGCATAGGCTTGAAGCCATCCACGAAGCCGAGTGGAGCTGTCTCTGCCTTTGTCATGAAGCTTGACCAAGTAGTCAACGATCCTGCTACAGGTTCGTCCTAGGGTCTCGCAGTCGCACTGTGCCTTATACTTGACGATGAAGACGACGTCATCACATGGAAGCGCGGCGCAGATGGAGCCCTTGTCGAGCCGCACAGTCTTGTTGTCCTGGACAAAACGGTACACCCATGCTGATGGTCGAGTGGTGACGTTTACATCTCCATGAGCAGAAGTTTTCGGAAGTGGTGATGCCGCAGTACTTTCGCGGGTCCAAGTATTGCTCGTTCATTCGCCAGCTTAACGGTGCGCGGTTAGTTTCTATGGCTTTGTTTGCGACAAACGTCTTTGTAGCATACGACTTTTCCCACATCGGGGTTGTAAATGGCGCCGACCCTCCCGCATTCACGCACCCTTTTTTCCGTCAAGATGATCGCTCCCTTCTCTCCAAGATCGAAGTACGTATATTCGCCGTTTGATTTCTACACATCTTATGGACACTTTCTTGTCATATAGCGCCGCAAACAGGACAAGCGGTCGCGTGCTACGCAGCCCGACGACGTCAAAACCGTCAAGAAAGTTGAAGACAAAATCGTCGAGTCGTATGCCCCGACTACGCGACCTCTCGGAGACAACGAGTCCGCTCGGTACATTGAAGCTGTCCAAGCCATTCGCGACATGCTCGCATCAGGTACTACCGAACCCTTCCTCCCTGTTTGACCATCAACAACTTGCTCCAGCACAAATGTTTGGCATGACGCATCTCTTTCTCGAACGCGTCAAAGAATTCCTCCACGTCGAGCGCAAGGAATTCTCCGAGTTGCAGGACGGCGAAGTGTTGCAGCTGCTCGACAACATCATCCAGGGCAACCCAAGTAAGTCGGCGCAAGCCCCCGAATCCCCGGTGCCGTCCAGCGCGGCTTCCACGACTACGTCCTCCATTGACGGGGACGACGCGTCCCGCCACCTGGCCGCCAGCGACCACACACCGCACTGCTTTGTGTCGACAATAGACCTGCATTCAGAGATCAAGGTCGAGAGTGATGGTACTCCAGCCCACGACGACGACGACGATGTGCTGCTCGAGTTTGACGTGGATGAGCTCGAAGATTTGCTGGCGGTGCACAACTTGTGAGAGCGGAGGTGTTTGTTTATAGCGTAATAGAGGGCATCACTGCCCTGTGTTGGGGGCTGGGGCGGCCACTTGTTTGTTCAATCCAAACAGCGGAAACGCTCGATTGATGGAGGGGAGGCGTGCTTGCATGTTGTCGTGATGTGGCCGCAGCGACGGAATAGATGGAGGGTGGAGGTGATGCTGGTGTGGAGCGGTTGCGGGGGCAGCGACCGCCGCGCCGACACGGTGTTTGGACAAACTGACACTGCAGAGGAGACCAGACGTTGTAGTGGACGCGTTGTGGTGGGGTTGATCGTGAAGGGAATTCCAAAACGGTTGGGTGCTTGGGTCGGAGGCCGCTCTCGAGTCTTCGTGCAGCCGTCGTTTCTTGGGAAACTGAATGCGGCACTCCAAACTCATAGGGGACCTGCTTCCTGCTGACGTGGAGTCGTCCATGATCTCATCAAACGATGACGGCGAGACGGCTGATGGCGACATGTCGACGTCCCCGAGGTGCTGTGGCTGTCCTTTGACAAAGTCCGGTCGAAAGTACCGGGTTCCATCAGACGACTTCATGAAACCATGCTTCTCGAGCTGCATCTTGAATGTTTTGAATCGACCTCGGTAAAGGTTCGGCATCGGCAAGGAGGTCTCCATCTTGTCTGCGTCCAAGATCGAGAACGATCGACCGTCGGCGTCCCAGGCAATCGTGTCTGGAAGCAAGTTGTTATTGAGGAACCCGTACAAATTGCGCAGGAAATTGCTTGGGATTCCCATTGGGGCAGATGCAGCGGTTGCTGATGGTCCTTGAAACGCCGATCGGCCGACTCCAATGTCATGGACGCTGGGTCGCTCGAATGTGTTGATGGAATTCACGTGGCTGTTCGCATGCTGGTTTTGGGTCTTCTGCGCCATGGCGTCCAGCAGCCGCTTCCTCGCATCATTGGCGTCGGATATCACCATCGTCGTCGTCGAGTTCTCCTTGTGAATGTGGTAAACGTAGGAATAAAGTCCAGTGAATGGACCGCAATTTTAATCGAGCGAGCTTCATATATCTCTTTTTCAGTAGGCTCATGATATAAAAATATGCCATTTTTTGCAATATTTTTATTTCGGCCCGCCGTCTGGACCCGTCTCCAACATTCATCGGGAATGTTGGTACGAGAATGTATGAACCAACCGGTGAATGTTGGTGTCTTGTCGTAATACTGCGTCGACTCAGAGAACTTGAGCTAATCGTATCGGAATCAACCAAACCTCAACACAGCCCGACATCGACTCAAGTAGAGTCCATATTTATGGGTTCGCAGTTAGCTGTAGTGTGGCGTTGCAAGGAGCACTCAACAAAAACGAGACGGTTCATCGAGTCCGAACTGTAACGTGTTCCGCAGTGTGCGTTGAGTACGTCCTACG
>NW_008580148.1:2341639-2345526 GCF_000520115.1 Aphanomyces invadans
ATCCCGTTTAGCTCAGTTGGTAGAGCGCAGGACTTTTAATCCTGTGGTCGCGGGTTCGAGCCCCGCAGTGGGAGATCCTTTTTCCTCCTTTTTACGTGGTATGGACAATAGAAGGGTGTCTTGCCAGCCCCAACCAAGCTCTTGTGTGCATGGAAAACGCAATCCAACGAATCTGGTGCATGTCAAATTGAGTGGAAGGTCTGCCAAGAGCCTCCACACTAACCTACTTCACAAGCGTCACGGGGAAAAACAAATAAGGAGGGAATGCGAATTCCACTGAACGCGACTACACTGTATAGTCTGTTTTTTCCTTCCACATATTCACATTGCACGACCTGTCAACACCGCCATGATATCGACGCCTTAACAAGTTTTGGAATCTGCGCGAACTCTGTTCAACGATTCGTCTTGGCCTCTCTTGCACAGTTTTGTGGATACATGACAAGATGAGTGGCTGCATGCACCGGATTCTCAACAAGCACGAGTGTTACGTCCTACGTAATGGGGGGCAATGCCGAAAACATCGAGAGGGACAGGCCAGTCGCGAACGTCAAGGCTCCCGCAGTGCAAACCGTATGAGCGAACCACCGCGCCCATGTCAACGTAGTAGTCTACATCTGCAAAGGCTGGACTAGAGCTCGCGTTTGCGAAGGGGAAGAATTGCGCCGATAGTTCTGTTCACACCACAGGTGATCGCCGACGGTGTCTCTCATTGTAACTCACTGCTCTCGAGACAACTCAGTGTTGGCCCTGGCCTCCACATGGCAAGAGGTATACAAATTTCAAGACAACAGCAGTCAACGCCCGCGACCGATGGCTAAAAAAACGTGTTTTTGCATCTACTATGGCGCCAAGAGTAAGCATGTTGGCACCCAAATGTACGGGTAAATTGGCACGGCGGCAGCCACATTGGGTCGTCCAAACATCGCGCAATGGACGCCCCTGTGACGACTTGGTCTCGTTTAGGATTGGGCCAGCGCCGCGTGCGCAGTGGCGCTCGCGAAGGTATCGTTTGGGTTGCGCTGTTGAGGGGACTGTGTCAAGCTGACGACAGTGGCGCGATAAAACGCATAAAACGTCCTGTCAGGCATTACCTGCGAAAAGTGCATGCGAAATGACGCGTTTTGATTGGACCAGCCGACGTCGACGCCAGATCTGACCAATCAAATGCGACCATGATGTACCCATCATACCCGACCTGCCACGCGCCAGTGTTGGATTTTCTCCTCAACGTCCAAACCGATGAAGCCGTCGATGCCGCCGATTCTGCTGTCGGAAGGTCGCAAGGAAGAGCTCTTGGCCGAGATCGACCCGATGATTCAACCCCTTCTCCAGTCCATGGTCCCAAGTGGCGACAAGTGGGAAATGAACTTTGTCCGCAATGGCGTGACGTGCTACGACAGTTTGCGTGCAGACCCGTACTACCGCCTCTGTCTTTCCACGGCAGTTGTGCGGTCGTCTTTGGATGCTGCCATGAGCGCACTGGCCACGGACACGACGTCGTCACTCTTACGCGCCGAGAACGAAAGCCTCGGCGACCGTGTCTCGAACGCGTCCGTGATCTGCCCCCTCCGTCCTCGCACTCGAAAGTCACAGCAGCACTACGTTGGCGTCAAATGGGTATCGTACAGCATCAACAATTACCAACAGTTCGACATGGTGTTTTGCGATGCAGTCGGTGTCGGTGTGTCGCCCTCCTCGGGGCGCAGGTTTGGGTATCGCATTATCCGATCCATTTCGATCCCGGAATGTCCTACTTTGTCGCCCATGCCGCGCGGACATGTTGTCTTCAACGTCATCAAGTTTAATGAAACGGCTGAAGCCAATGTGCTGGACATGCAGGTCTCGATCAACCTCCTCTGCGATGATGTTGCGTCGCTCTCTGGCATCTTCGACCCTTACCCACAGACGACGCGCCTCCGCGTGTACATTGAGTCGTACTTCCGGAAAGGGTTCACCCCGCCGCCGCGCAAGAGTACCCTTCTAATCCCACCGCTTTCGCTCATGGGAGGCCGCAGCAGCAACGTGTTCATTGACCAACCGAAGAAAGCTTCACATTGTAACCTGTGCCGAAAGAAGTTTCACTGGTTTCGCCGTCGCTACGGATGCAGCGAATGTGGCAACGTCGTGTGCAGTTCGTGCACGGAGCAGTTCAGGGTTGGCGCTATCCGACGCAAGGTGTGCCTCGTTTGCCGATGCACTACCACCGCCGATGCAACAGCCCATCATTCAGTTGCCCGTTCGCCGACCTCCATGCCGCATTACGCGCCGGTGTCGTACCCAATGTACGACTCAGAGCCGTCCCCTATCTACGACATTCGCACGAGTCTCTGGTCGCCACGATCCCCGCGCCATTCGCAGTTCGATCGACCGTCGTTGTCGGAAAACTTGGGACGGTCGTCATTCCAAGTGTCGCCATCGATGCACAAAATGTTCACCTCGTCCCGTGGGGCAGGCGACATGAAGTTTGATCGTACGGTTGGACTTCCATCGACCCCCTTGAAGACGCACTTCAAACCGTTTGAAGACAAAGTCCTCGTGGATCAAATCAACCGACAGAGCGTCCAGAGCACCCCTGTCCAGTCCCTGCAGCAGTGGAATCCTGTCGACCTCACTGCACGGAATTCCATGTCTGGCCAGCGCGATTCGTTCACGTGTAAACTGCGGAAGTCCTTGTCGGCAGGGTTCAGTTAGTATTGGTAGGAGGGTCGTCGTGGGTGGTGTAATATATGAGCTTGAACGAGTTCACACCTGTTGATCTTGCCTCCCCCGACCAGCAACTCGACGTTGTGCTGTCTCCTTCGCTGTCGGATAGTGTCTGCTGACGATACTCCCTCAAGCAAAGGTACATCGTGATGAAGCAAGCATGTCATTGCGCGTCCATGTTCCTCCATCCCACGGCGCAGTTCTTCGAACATGGAAACAACGCAAAATGTCGACCTTAATTAGACCGTGGTTTTATTGTTTAACGCAACTGCTCCACAGACCAGGACACGGGTCAAAGTTCATATTTTCTATAATCTAATACTCGATGAAATATTGAAATACAAGGATAAGTACTCGTCGTTGATTGGAGATGAATGGAATGTCAAACAACGACGTTGCCTGTCGCCAACGCATCCGCGTCACTTCAAAAATGAAAGTTGATATTGACAAGTGGAGAATATATCCTGAAATGACATTGATTTCCGCGTCCGAATGGGCCAATTCCTGGAGGAGTATTTCTCAAGATCGTTTTGGCCCTCTCCATTCCAGAATTTCAGCGGCCCCCAGCAACCACTGACCGCACCCGCCGTCCACAACACTACACCGAGCGCGACAGCCACCGAGCGGTATGACCCAGCGACTGTCGATCTATACTCATGTACAATCGGTCCATCATGCTAGGCAAACCGCGTCCTCCGGCACATGCGAATTTTAGCCAATCATACCGCGGTGGACGATCTGGAATAATAATGCCTCACGAACGGTCAACTTGGACGATCGTGAGAAAAATTTCCATTCTCTGGACGATCTTGACAAATACCCTTCCAGATGACCAGTTTGAACATTTTTATGTCTATTTTTTATACTGCATGATTGTATGAGTATTTCGACCATTTGACGAACATAAATGGGAAAAGTAGTATACGAAGAGGATGAAACCCGACAACACTCGAAACCGGGCAGAGCACAATCGAGTGTCAATAGAAACCCGGCGTTGGGTGGGCACGATATGTAAAAGAATCGAAGGGGTCGTGCGCTTAAAACCCTGTCCTTCGAAGCGCAATTCAGGTTTATTCACTTTAACGTCTTGTTCAGCAACTTTCACTTCTGCTCGAGCTGTGCATCGGGCGGGTAAACTCGTAACCCGCCCATGAAGTCAAAGCGAGACCACCTCAACGACG
>NW_008580148.1:2345626-2410529 GCF_000520115.1 Aphanomyces invadans
GCTGTGCATCGGGCGGGTAAACTCGTAACCCGCCCATGAAGTCAAAGCGAGACCACCTCAACGACGTTGCCATGGCACAGTTCTACGACAAAGCGACTGGGATCACTGCGCTCGTGGCGGAGATCCGACAGCATGGAGAAGAGAGGAACGAGGTAACCAAAGCGATGGTAGCCCACGGAGAGCCTTTCACGCACAATGGATGGACGTTTGTGGCACACAAGAGTCACATCACGCCTCTGCAAGCGTTGGACGAACTGGGCAACTCGATCGGCATGACGCCGCCAGAGATGGTGTTTGGGGGGAACCAGCTCCTTCTTCTGCATCAAGCGTCTGGGTTGGCCCTTTCGTTTTTGGCAGTTGAAGCGCTATCCTGCTGTCACTTTAAGTCGGGGAGCGACGCACAGCAGCTCAAGGTCTCTATGGCACGTGCCCAAGGCGCAGTGACGACGTAGGTGTGTGGACTGCCTCCTCTTTGACCTCACGAAGGTACACATAGCGACGACGTAAAGGAGCTCGAGATCTCGTACGACTGGACCTACACGAGTGACTACAAGGGCACGTTGGCGCGTGTGAACGCTCAGGGCATTGCAGACACTGCCCACGGCGCTGTGCGTGCGATCACGACAACAGATCGTATCGATTTCGAAAAGCTGAAAGTCCGCGAGGACATTCTATGGATGGAAGATGTTAGCTTGTACGAGGACGAGCTCCATGACCATGGCGTGTCGGTCTTTTCCGTTCGCATTGTACGTTTGTCTGTTTGCATTGTACGACTCATCCAGCGCTGGTCCACCTAGCGCGTTATGCCATCGGGGTTCTATGTCCTGGCGCGATACTGGATGCGCTTGGACAATGTCGTCGTTCGCCTCAACGAGACCCGCATCCACCATGTCTTTGGCACCGACTTCATGTTGCGAGAGTTCACAGCAAAGGAGGTCGCCTTCGACACCCTGTTTGCAGCTGGCCACCCAACCCACATGTCGAACTACACGAACATCGATACCTTCCAGCACCTCTTGCCGACGAAGTCATCGCAGTTTGAGAAGATCTTGCTCCAATAGCAGCGGCGAATGTGCCGCGCAGTCGCCGGCCACAGATTTGAGCAGTGATGGATCATCACTCTCGGGTTTCGATGATCCTTTTTAAAAAGTGAAATTTGATCTTGTGTCAAATTGAATAAAAATACCTACAATTTTGTAGGGATAATATTGCTTCAATTAGAGGTTATATTTAATTTCGAAGGACTGGTGCAATAATTCACAGTTTTTCTTCCGATTGACAGAAATGGCAAGGGCCTCCGCGGACGACGCCATCGCGACGCAGGTCGTGCTGTACATGCAGGAGCTGCTGCAGACCCCGCAGGTGACGGAAGTAGTGAGTAAATTTCACAACTTCTTGCGCAGCATTGGCGTGCCGCCGCCCTACCCGGACGCAGAACGACTCGCGATCTCGGTCGTGACTGTGATCGGGACGCTGATCTTCTACTACGTGTTCTTCGGCAACCGCCATCGCACGCGGCGGCACGACCTCCAGAAAAAACTCGAGGAAGCGGCCCAAAAGGTGCTAGAGCTCGAGGAAAAGCTTGCCGACATCGAGTTGACCGAGGACGAAGAAAATGGCCGCAAGACGAAGAAGGAGGTGCGCATCTGGATGGACGGCGCGTTCGACATGATGCACTACGGACACATGAACGCATTTCGCCAAGCGAAATCCGTGGGCACGTACCTCGTCGTCGGCGTCAACGACGACAAGAGCATCACGCAGTGCAAGGGGGCGCCACCCGTCATGTGCGACGAAGAGCGCATTGCGTCCGTCGCTGGGTGCAAGTTCGTTGACGCCGTCGAGCCGCACTGTCCATACATCATGAACGACGAGTACTTGCTGCGCATGATCGAGAAGCATCGCCTCGACTACATCGTTCACGGCGACGACCCATGCATTGTTGATGGCAAGGACGTGTACGAGAGCGCGCAAAAGATGGGCAAGTACCGGACGATTCCACGAACAGAAGGCGTGTCAACGTCGGACATCCTTGGACGGATGCTCATTTTGAACAAGGAGCACCATCGCCATGACACAGTCACCCAGCTCAGCTCGCAAGTTCGCAGCGCCAACTCGGCGCAGCTGCAGTCGCGGCCATCGCGCTTCCTCACCACGAACCGCATGCTGCGCCTCTTTTCCGTCGGCAACAAAGAACCTGGCCCGCACGCGCGCGTCGTGTATATTGATGGCGCATGGGACATGTTCCATCCGGGCCACATTGACATTTTGAAGCTTGCCAAGGGTCAGGGCGATTACTTGATCGTTGGCGTCCACAACGATGGCGTGGTCAACAAACACCGCGGCCTGAACTACCCCATCATGAACCTGCATGAGCGCGTGCTGAGTGTACTGGGCTGCCGCTACGTCGACGACGTCCTCATAGACGCGCCGTGGGAAATCACAAAGGAGATGATTGCGTCGTTGCGACTGTCGGTGGTCGTCCACGGCAGCCGCCGCGAGGGCCATGACAACCCGGCCGAGATGGAAGTGCACTACAAGGCGGCGCGCGAGGCCGGTATCTACATCGAAGTGCCTAGTCCGCGCACGCTCGACGTGAACGACATTGTCGCGCGAATCACGGAGAACCGCGACCGGTTCGAGAAGAAGTTTGTCAAGAAGATGGAGGCTGAAAAGGAGTACTACGACGATCGGTACTCCAAGAAGGACGACAAGGGGTCGAACGAGGACAAGAAGACCAAGTAGATGGACATGCTGGCGTCCGCTACCCAGGAGGATGTCACCACGCATTGTATAGAGCGTTAACAGAGACACAACTGTCTCCTAGGGGCACCAAAGGAGACAGTCCCGCTTCCCTCTCTGTGATAGCTGGCTCCAAGCCGGGAACTCCATACGCACGAGAACCCCTGCCGCTTGTCGTGGCCGCCGCGCACGCCTTGAATCAACTGCACCGAAAATGTCGAAAGAGGTTATCCGGAACATGCGTTCAAAATTCAAACCAATTTATTCTATGGGACACACCTGTCTTCATTTTTATATGAGCCAATGCAAATAAATACAATCCGGATAACATGTAATCTTGTCAATTCTACGACTGCTGTCGGCAACTTGGACGTTGGCGGCGCCGTCCTGCCGCCGTCCACCAAACAGCAATGCACCGTATCCCTTCCACGGAGGACAAGAAACGAGACAGATCTTTGTCGGTGTCTCTGTCTTCGTCCAGCTTTGTGAGTCCGCAACGCCGACAGCCCAAGAAGAAACCAATGCTGGACAGGCGAGAAACCCTCCTTGGCTTGTCAGCGACACCGACTGCCCACCCGTTGTTTCCGCCAAGTATCGATGCGACGGCAGAAGTACCAGCGATGGACAACGGGTATCCCGAGACGCCCGAGTACTTTCGACAGCAACGGAACAAACGCATTCCCACTGTGCCGCGAGTGTCACCACTTCACGCCAAGGCCATGCCTTCAACCACCGCACCGGCGCCGGCATTAAAGGTGGACCAACAATCTTTCTTGCAGACGCGCGTGCACTCGTTGACACAGGCACTAATCAAGTCAAACCAACACCACAAACGAACCCAGGAGCACTTAACGTGGGCCCTCGAGGAGCACGCGCTGGTGCAGCTGGAAAAGCAGCAGCTCCAAGCTCAGCTAAGCTACATGAAGTCATTGCACAACGGAGACCGAGCGCCGCCGACGTCGTCTTTGGGCAACTACGACGATGACAACAACGACGTCGACATGTTCCTTGAAGGCACTTCGCACACACCTACCATGTCCTTCACCACCGTCGCCCACCAACTGCGCCAGGATAACGACGCCCTCAAAGCCGTTTTTGCCTCCCATGTCGCCGAAATGCAGCATGCGATGGCCCAGATGTCCATGTCCCTGCAGCAACAAGTAGAGGCCTCTCAGTCACGGACGAGGCGTCTGTCCCACTACGACTCGGACATGGCGGCGCTACAAGCCAAGTGTGCAGAACTGATGGCGGAGCGCAGGCACCTTCACAACACAGTCCAGGAGCTTCGAGGTGTGTTGTCCATTTTTTATTTATCATGGGATTCCCGACCTCTGAACAGGCAACATTCGCGTGTTTTGTCGGCTGCGACCTCTCGGCACGACCATGAAGGCGACAAATGGAGCGCTCGCGTCTGCCATCCGCGTCGAATCGGAAACGCGCGTCGTTGTGGCCCAAGAGAGCGCGCCGTCCGTGGCAACTTTTGACGTCGATCGAGTGTTTGACCAGCATCACACGCAGCGTCTGTGATTCGCCTTCGATGCGCACCATGTTGAGGCAATTCTGATCGTAGACGATGTGTTCTTGGAAGTTGAGCCGCTCATTACGTCTGCCCTGGACGGGTACAACGTGTGTGTCCTCGCGTATGGACAGGTGCGTGGCGCGGTTTGCCTTTGCCCACGTCATCGCCGTTGTTAGACTGGATCAGGGAAAACGCACACGATGCTCGGAAATCTCAACAGCGACGTCAACAAGTACCGGCACGTCGCGCTGATCGAGTTGACGGGGTTGTTGGGGTTGTAGGGGGCTCTGCCCGCGCGTGTTTCGCCAAGTGTTTGACCAAGGCCAAGACAACCAGTCCGAGTGCGGCGCCTCGATCTGTTCCTGCGCCACAGTGTCACGACGTGAGTAGGGTAGAAATGCACCTGTCGGTGCTGCAAGTGTACAACGAAAAGGTGCTCGATCTCGTGCAGCCGTCGCCGGTGCCGCTCGACATTCGAGTCGACAAGAAGCTTGGCGTGACTGTGCCCAACCGCACATGGGTACGTCCTGATCGAATCCAGTTGGGATGACAAGCGGGCAACAGGTCGCAGTGTCGAAAGTGGAGGAGTGCATGCTCGTGATGGAAAAGGCATTGCGCCATCGCGCTGTCGCGGCCAACGACTTGAACGACGCGAGCTCTCGGTCGCATTGGTGCGTGCCGGACGTCGTGCATTGGCTCTCACGGCGTTCTGATGTAGCATCACATCGCTCAAGGTGCGGCGCACCAAGCCGTCGTCGACCCATGCGCGCCATGGCGACGTCGTCGTCGTCGAATCAAAGATCAACTTGGTCGACTTGGCCGGGTCGGAGCGCCTTGGGTCGTCCAACTCGGTGCGGTGCGCCATGAACTGGATGCATGCATTGACTTCGTGCGGGTCGTTTTGGACGATTCCTAGGAGGGTGAACGGCGTAGCGAGGCGCAGCACATCAATAAGTCGCTCCTAGCGCTGCGCCACGTGCTTCTGCAGTTGAAAAACAAGCAAGACTACGTGTCGTATCGCGATAGTAAGCTCACGCTGTTGCTCCAGGATGCCATCGGTACGAGAATTCATGCAAGGCGGTTCGTTGCTGGACTCCTGTCTTCGCGTAGGCGGCCATGCCAAGACACTGCTGTTCGTGTGCGTGAACCCGGCGGCATCCTGTGCCCATGAGACCAAGTGCTCCCTCGCGTTTGGCGAACGAGCAAATGCCGTCGAGTTGGGTCGTGCCAAGCAGCACGTCAACACCATCCACCGTGGAAACAGCAAGAACGTATGATCGTGCGACATGAACGGCGATGAAGAAGCGCGTCAACGCCACTGGAGCGCTTCTTTTTCGAGCGATCGGGTTGAGAATAATTGCGGCATGGGACTGTCGTTCGGTAAACAATGGAAGCGGTTCAGTCGGTTCAAGCGAAAGATAGAGTTTTCGGAATCGCTGTTGAACCAACGCGCTGCTGCATCAACGGTCCCCTCCATGCCGTCGGGACATTCTACGGAGGCAAACAATCGGCACTTGCATGGATTGGGACAGGAAGGCGCGACCAACGTCGTCGTGGCTTACGAGCCAGTAATCTGTGGAAATCCGAGCGGCACGTCGCCATCGGCGTATTTCATGCGGGCGTCGACGTGAGCCAGGACAGCATCCTTGAGGTGCATTGAGTTGGGCTGCCATTGCGGCTCGAGCGCATCGAGCATGCGGTGGATGTCGAGTTCGTACAAGAGTGGGTCGAAACTCAAGCGGTCGGACGCAAATTTGTAAAACGCGCGTTGCATCTGACCGAGACGAATGAGTTCGTGACTGAGTCGGTTGTTTTCGTTGGCGAGGCGGCTCGTGTCGATGATGAGGCGCTTTCCTTGCGCGACAAACGGGGCAAGAGACTGCAGCGCACTTTCTCGCTCGCTTTTGAGCTTGGGCGAGACGCGAATTCGGTGAAAGTACCCGACCAACTCGTCAATCTCGGCCTCTTCTGCCGCCAGCTCCTCGTACGTTGCATACTCCTTGTGGCATTCGTCAGTTAGCTGGTTCAATTCGGCTTCCAAAAGATCGATCTCTTCGTCCAAGTTGAGCTGCATGAGCTCCGTCGTCTTGGCCACGATCTCGTCGTACGCTATTTCTTTGTCCTGGTCGATGACTAGCTCCTGGGACACTTTGGCCGCTTTGGCCATGGTATCTGTCCACACTTGGGCCCGGAAAACAGGATGGCTGCACGACGTAGTCATGTGGGCGTCCAACTTCGCGCCGCCCTCTGCTTTCCACTGGGTCACACGGGCGTCGCGAACTTTTTTGAACACGTGGCGCTGTTTCCACGTGCGATACGTGCGCTGCAAGACGATCGCGTACTTGGATTGTCTGTTCAACATGTCATTCGCAAACTGCTTCATTCGTGTCTTGGCGATGCCGCTCGCCCGGTCTTCTTCATCCTGCCGCCGCTTCTTCTCGCGCATGCCTTCCACAACGCTTCGCCATTTCTTCCACTCCATCTTGCGATGCCATCCTCGCTGGACGCACCGCGCGGCCATGTCCATCTGCATCGCATACTCACGCACGGCTCTTCGCGTCAAGTACCCTCGGATCCACGCTTGGATGTGCGCCGCGCGTTGGTAGCGGTGCCGAATCCACGACGGCGACATCCATCCACGTGACCGCAGGGAAGCCCTGTAGAATTGCACCAACACATGCATTGCGCCTTCTTGAACAAGGCGCCAGTGACTCCAGGCCCCCGACGCTGGGTTGACCACCCCCTGGTAGTAAAGATATCGGATCGCGTAGTGCTTCGACCGTCGCTGGCGGCCAAGAAATGCCGCGTACGCTTTCACTTTGCCTTTCCACATGCGAAACGTGGCTTGGATCTTGGTCGCACTAACGTGCCGGTGGGCCATGTACGCTCGGAACCGCGCAAGACGCCGGCGTGACCTATCGACATGCGCATCAAATGGCACCAACGTTGAGATAAAAGTTGTACCGGATGTGTGCGAAGAAGTGCTGCAACACCCGCGCACTCATGTCGTTCATGTACAACTGATGGAGATGGTCGCTGCGTCGTGCGTTTGCCTTGACGCGACCGAGATATCCGTGCCAACATCGCTGCATGCTCGTGCCGACCGCGATGCCAGCATTTCGCTTCGTTTGCCATGGCTGGGCCAGGTTCAGATGGAAGATGCTGCGTGGGGCGAGCAAGCAGAGCACAACTGGCGACGCATAGCGCTGGTCGAGGATGTACGTTGTGGCTTTTTGCCGTCCCCGGCAACCGCGAAAAGCGGCTTGGATTGTGGTCGCGTTCGAAAACAAGTGACGCTTCAGCGCGATTTTCGCAAAATACGCTCGGAACGCCTTTTGAATGACGCTGGCGCTCAAGTTGCGAATGCGAGCGACGTCCGACAAGTACGCGCGTCGGGCAGACGCACGCCGGCGCCCGACAAATCCTCGGGCCACGCGATGCAGCGACAGGCTCGCCAACATGGTCTCGTTCTCACGGAGAACGTAGTCGAAGAGGGTTGTTTGTTCGGCTTGGAGCAACGCCCGTGCCGTGATGCGGCCGTGATGTCCTCGATACAGTCGTTGGAGCTGCAGTGCGCGGCGATTGCGCAGGACTGTGTATGCTCCTAACCGAGCATGCCACTGCAGCGTCACTTGTCGACCGCGGTAGTACCGATAGGCACGTTGGATGGCAGTCGTGGCACGGTTTTCGATGAATCGTTTGCGCACAGCGGCATCGAATGCGTCAGCTGCGCGCTTTGCTTCCACTTGACGCCGGATGTACACACGCAACATGTACACTCGGAGGTAACGGACAAGGACGCAGACGGCGGCGACTTGTCGGATAGCGAAATCGAGCGCTGCTTGACGTACTCGGGCTGCTTCGAGCGCCGCGGCTTGGATTGCTCTCACACGTCTTTGGATGCGACGAGCGCACTGCGCGCGAAAGTTGAGCCGCGTCCACAGCAATCGCCGTCGCAGTTCATGCTCTCGATAACGCTGCAAGCACATCCGCATCCAGGCGATCACTTTACATGCAGCTTGTTGGACAGCGCGGCGGCGGGCAAGGAAACCACCCATGTCGAATGGTTTCGACTCGAGGCCACTCGACCCCACTTGACATCGAGGGTGGGTCGCTGCCACAGCGACAAGACATGCCTTGGTGACATTGGGACACCCTTTTACTGTCAGAGTCGTCAATCGTGGGCAAGTGGCCTCGGGCTCCAGACATCGCACGCCGTCGTCAGACAAGGAAATATTGCCAGCAACATTCAGATGCTCCAAATTCCGGCACCACCGCGCCAAGTCGACGACAAAATCGTTGGTGAGTTGGTCGCAGTGCTCGACGTTGAGGTTCTTCAGTTGCGGCGTGACTCGAAGAACGCTTTGCAGGGACGCCGTGGTGAATTGCCGACTGCGAGATAGGTCCAGTGTGCGGATTTGACAGGCTGGTGCGGCGGTGAAGGTACTGACAAGGGCGCTGCAGACGTCGTCCGTGACGAGGGAACCGAGATGTAGTTCCTTAAATTGGCGTGCCGTCGACGCCGCGGCTCGAAGTGCAGTCGCCACGTGGTCCGGCTCGCATGCGCTTTTGGAAAGATTGAGGGAACTTGCGGTAGAGTCCACAATGAGAGCCCGCAAACTGGCGGGAGGCAGTTTGGGGGCGGCAAATATGTTGCTATTTTCACCAGACCCCGCTTGACCGAGTCGCACGAGCATTCCCATGACGCCGACGACTGCGAGGCGACGGCACCGAACTGCAAGCTCCTCGTGCGCGGTGCTGTCGACGTGGTGAACGCCGTGGAGTGTTAAGGTCGTCAAGTGGGGGCAATGCGATGCTATGGCGACGATGCCGATCGAGGTGACGAGGACACAGCCTGTGAGGTCCACCGACCGGAGCTGGGTGCAACGGGTAGTCGTTGGGTGGAGCTCAAAGTCGGCATCGTGAGGGTGGACGACAGGAACGTATTGGACGAGGTGCACGATGCCACTGTCCGACACATCGCAGCATCCGTGGAGAGTGAGGACCTCGAGGTTGGGGCAGTGTCGGCCCAGCGCGACGAGGCCGTCGTCGGAAATGCCGTGGGTATTGGTGACGTTGAGATGGGTGAGGCGCCGGCCGCACCCTCTGGCGATGGTCGGCAGCGCGGAAAAGTGCAGCGACTTTGTGTGGCTCAGGTCAACATGGGTCAGTAAGGATGGAGTCAGCCGTTGCTGGGCCAAGACGGCGTACAACGTGAGCCCTTCGAGTCCTGGAATGTGGGAGATGGACAACGTCTCGAGTTTGGGGCAGTGTGTCAGGATCACGAGTAGACCCGAGTCGGTAATTTTGACACAGCCGGACACGTCTAGCTGAAGTAGCGGCAGGAAGCTATGGTGCGGTCGGTCCGCGAGCGAGAACATGCCTTGGCTGGTCACCTGGGTACAGTTGGCCAAGTGCAGCGACTGCAAGCGAGGAATGGACTGAACAACAAAGGCAAACACAGAGTCGTGCACCCACGGATTGTTGGACAAATCCAGGTCAGCGAGGGATGGAGAGGACGCGAAGGCAAAGAGGCCGTGGCCATGGAGCTGCGGACAGGACCGGCAATGCAGAGTTCGAAGGGACGGCAGTTTGCCGAGGAATTTCAGCCCCGCATCCGTCAGCTCTGAGCATTCGTTGACGTGTATGTGCAGTAAATGTTGGCTTGGATTGGAGCATGCCAGTTGTAACGAGCTCAAGAACGACAGGTCTGCGTCGTGCACCCGCCAACCAGACAACATGACAGTGCTGTTCAACGTCGTGCAGAATTCGTTTGTGTAGAAGAGTTCGACAGGTATGGTGCACACTTCTGGAGAGTGTTGTGAGGAGACAGCAGTTGTGATGGGGGTAATCGGTGCCTGGAGAAAGTCGAGCACAACGTCGCTGACATTGCTTGTGTTGAGGGGATTGTTGTTACTTGATTGGTGGGGTACCTTAGGCTCCATGGATGGTAGGCGGGACATTTGCGGCTTTGTTTTGCGACGAAACATCCTTGTAAATGAGTTTGAACGGTGCTGTGACGTGGGGGTGGTCGAACGTTGCTCCACGAGGTCTGGAATCCGGTTCATTGTCGCGGGAAGAGGTATGAGATACCCACGCGTCTGTAGGAGTGTTGACGACTCATTGAGCACACGGAAGCTTCGCTTGCGTCGCGGTGGTGAGTGATGCGATGCATCTGTCTGCGTAGATTGGTATGGACTACGGCACGATGGATCCATCGAGAGTCGACATATGCGGCACGATGCGGCGCGGCTTTTCACGGAATTCAAACATACCTAAGAGGTTCCCCGTGGCAATTTATACCAATGATATTGATTTATACAGTTTTGGATAGTACTACTAAGGAGCACTTTATTCTTGAGTGTAGACAGTCCAGTATCTAAATTGACAACGAAGAGAACCGAAGATATTTTAGTGGAGTGCCGCACGGTAGTACACAACTCCTACGCAACTTCCAATGTGCGCATTGAAAGTCGCGTGGAAAGGGTCAATCGATCGTCTCATGTTTCTGAAAAATTTAGTGGTCCGTCCACCAATGTTACGAACATTGCTTCGATCTCGTCGATTAAATCACCAACCGTAAGCTCTATAGAACTTACTACTAGTATTACTTAGATATTGGCTTGACTTTTCTAATATTTTGGTAAATTCGTGGCTGAAATATTTAATTTTTCCTGGATACACTTGCAATCAAGCACCGACGTGATGACGCACATTGCGGTCGTGTTCGCCGACACCGAGTCCGTTGCTTCTTCCTGGCAATGGAGAAGATCTCATGCACCTGTAGGTATGACGTGGAAGTCGACGTCAATGACACTGCGGCGGTCTTGTCGTTTCAATTGTATTCGCTGCTTGGTGTGTACGTGGAGTCGCAGGTTCTCGTGACGTCGACGGGCCGCAAGGTCGCGATGGATGACACGATCGCATCGATTTCGAAACCCATCCCATGGTTGCTTCTTGTCGACTCCGCAGCTCCCTCTTCGTCGTTCAGTCCCGCCACGGATTCGGATTGGAGAGACTCGTGCACTCGACTTGTCGCTCCTTCCATCCCCCTCGTCCAGGCGGCGTTCGACTTCAACGGATCGCCAATATGCCAATCATGCGCAACGACTTGCGCGCTCGCTTGTACATTCCATCTCCATCGCATCTCGTCAAACTCAACGTCACTTGTAGCGGGATCCCTTGTCCCTGCAGTTTCGAACTCGGCCGAAACGAGAGATCGCCTTCGGCAATCGTTTATCTGCGACCTCGACGTCGTCGTCGGCGCTGCGGACGTTCCGCCCCCGATGGGATTTACCAAGCTCAACGCAGACTTGAACCACACAGCGTCGGGACCGTTTGTTTTTCTATGCTACAAGCGAGGTCTCGCTCCATCCGTTTCTAGCTCTTCTCAACTTATATCTTGGACAGGCGGAAGCCGTCTGCCGATCTCGCATGTAAAGCTCATCCACGGCGAAGCACCTCCACTCGTTGAAGGCTACACTGTGCTTCCAGTCAACTTGAACCACGGGACTAAGAGCAATACCGGCATTTACTTGTGCTTTCAACGGCTTGCGGGGGAAGACTGGCGGCAGCTGTCCGGGCTGGCATTGCAGGAGCTGGACGTATCTTCTTCACGAGTTGGCGGGAATGGCTTTGTCCGGTCGCAAGTGGATGTGAATGAAGGCAACGTCGGGGCGACGCCGCTCTTCCTGCGCTACAAGGTGAATCCTGTTGCTGGATTTATCTGCGGGTACAGCTACTCCAGTGCAAAAACGACAAACTGAGCGTTGCTAGGTCACATGGCGAGTGCTTGTTTGAGCCGCGAATTGCTGGCACGTCGTCGTCGAGGTCGTGGCCGCAATTGTCGGCCCACCAGGTCCATGCTGCGCAAGTGATGGATGGTTTGGTGCGCGACAAGTGGAATACCGAAGCTGCGCGACATTTTGAGCAACAAGAAGCCCAGCTCAAGCAAATGCTCGCAGGACAGTTGCAAAACATGCTCAAGTACGAGCGACAGGATTACCAGGCAAGCGCGTTGGCTACGATTCCGTTGGCTTTGCTCCACGACCGTGCGCGGGCCAATCCGACGCCCCAGCCGACCTTTGAGGCAAGCCACAACGCATGCATGTCCTTGGAATCCATTGACATGACGCTGTGCGTGTCAGGACGAAGTGCTGCGGCAGCTGATTCGATGGTTTAAGCACGAGTTCTTCTCGTGGATGAATTCTCCGGCGTGCCAAGTGTGCGGCGCCGGCACGCAAAACGTTCGCCAAGATGGCCCGGTGACCCCCGAAGAGGTTGTGATCCACCATGGCGACGGAAGGATCACGCTTGGTGTGGTAGATTGCAGGGGGGGCTGGCCGTGTCGAAGTCTACCAGTGCACGTCTTGCCGCGCGTTGACGCGATTTCCTCGGTGTGTGCAGCGCTGATGTCGTCGTTTCTTGGACCTTTTCAAACTCTCGTGACGCTCACGAAAGACGTGTCTAGATACAACGACCCGACCAAGCTGCTGCAAACGCGAACGGGACGGTGCGGCGAGTGGGCCAACTGCTTTACTCTGTGCTGTCGGGCATTGGGATATGAAGCGCGCTACGTTCATGACTTTACGGACCACGTGTGGACAGAAGTGTACAGCTCGCACCATGGGGTACGGCATGGGACCGAGTGAAGGGCGCGCCCTGTCGAAAGCTTGGCGTAGAGATGGCTCCATTGCGACCCGTGCGAGGACCAGCTCGACTGCCCGCTCACGTACGAAGTCGGGTGGGGCAAGAAGCTCAACTACATCTTTGCCACGTCGGTGGATGAAATCGTGGACGTTGCGCGGTGCGGCAATCCCATGCTGTACACATTGAATGAACGACGTTGCCCAGGCGATACACGCGGGATTTTGAAGCGTTGCTGGACCGACGGACAAAGGCAAGAGAGCCACAACTCGCCCGCATCTTGAAGGAACTGAACGCGACCAAAACCCACACACCAGCGAAAAAACAGGTACCTCATGGCGTCTTGAGAGCACGATTCAAGCAATTTAGATCTTGGCAGCACGTGCTGCAGCGGAGGAACGCGAGCTGGCCGCCACGAAGCAAGTCAAGGCCCACGAAACAGTCGGACGTGTGTCGGGGTCCAAGGAGTGGCGAGATGCCCGCAATGAATCGGGCTATGCGAGTGCTGCTGACGCGGCCGTGGCCACCACTACCATGGCTGGTATTGCGCCGTCGTCAACCTCTGCCATGGATGTGAACCAACTCTTGCGCAGGTAATGTCCAACGGATGGCCCATCGCTCATGTCTGGTAGTCTCTTGCAAAGCATGCTTCAAGGCGGGTGCACCCATGGGACGACCTGTGTCAACCCATTCTGTTTGCATGTGCACACGCGCAAGCCAGGTAATCCGAATGGAGTTGATCCTGTTCATGACCGTCCAACTAGGATTTGACTTGACGACCCACTCGGCCGCATCCATTCAAGCGATTGCCGCCTTGCAACAGGCGTCGGAGGAAGGCCTGCAGTCGCTAGCGTGTCCGGAATACGGTGCGAACACACGTCGCTGGACGCCATTCCAGCGTTAACAGAGCCTTCCATCGCAACAGGAATGTTTCAGTCCGCGCTCTTGTCGACCGCATTGATGTTTTACTGGCCACTCCAGGACCACATTTCGCCGATCGTTGTGGATGCATCTGGCCAAGGCCGCCATGGCGTCAATGGCAATTGCCCGGTTCAAAAGCCAGTTGCTGTCAAGTTTAGGCCGTCCAACACTGGTCTTCAGCTCTTGCCATTGCGATCCTTGTCCTGCAACGTCGATGCCAAGGTAGACGGTGCGTGGACGCTGCAGTGGTTGGTTCGATGGCTCGCCGTGTCAAACGGGTCGCCGCTTCCGTCGACGCCGTTTTTGACGCTTCGATCCTCGACCGGCCACATGCACCACTTGTCGTTCACATCCCACCTTTGGTACGCGTTTGACTCGATTGTTGCCATGTCAATTTGGATGGTAGCTTGGAATGGACGCGGCACGGAAACGCCGTCGTCACTTCGCGCGATTCCTTGGCCATCGACACGACGTACCACGTGGCGTTGGTGGCACCTGCATCCGGGCCGGTGACGTGCTTTGTCAACGGCCAAGAGATCTTTCAATCGCCATCGGGCGTGTCCGACATCGTCGGCGTCGAATTTGCCCTGACGTCGCCAGCGATGCCACATCAAGTACCGTTGTTGAGCCACGTTGCGCTCATCGCCCGAGACTTGACTGCCGAAGAGTTGCAGCCCTTGGTTCGAGCAGCCGTGCCGTCCCCCCAGCTTGTAGCTCACGGCGCGGATCCTGTCGACCCTTCAGTGATTTGTCGGGAATCGGAGGCACTCGAGGACTCTGGCTACCGCGTGTCGGCAATTCATCGTACGATATTGCCGCATGCGAACCACGTGAAGCTGACCCTTCCTTAGTGTGGAGCGGCGACTACTTCGACGGTGTACAGTTGACATACCAAACGAAACATGCGCAAACAACGCCCGGGCGTGCGTGGACCACGGGAGGTGCTGCGACTGCCACCATGCAAACGTTGCAGTTGCTCGAAGGGGAGTTTATCTCCGAGGTGCGAGGTCGTCGCGGAGCATGGATGGATCAACTCAGCGTGACCACCAACTTTGGCCGGTCGTTGACGGCGGGCGGCAATGGAGGTGGGCCATTTGTTGTGCCGATTCCACCTGGTCATATGGCGCGCGCGTTCTCGTTCGAGTTGGGAGACCACATCAACCAGCCTGTGGTTTTCTCGTGCCCAGCGCCGCGAGGTTCGTGCTGTTACCAAAATTGGAACGCATCACGGACGTAAATGTAGGTCCCGTGTACGTGGCGTTGAAGGCGGCAATAGCGTCGGCAGGCAAAGATGCGACCAAACTCGCGGCCCAAGGAGGTGCGGCACACTTCTCCATGTGATGTTCCTATTTCCAGCATGTTGGGGTAGTGGCACGATACTTGACCAACCTTGCCGACAAGCCACACAATGTTGCGTTCCACAAAATCAAAGCGTCCAACGCGTTCTTCGTCAAGAATGTCGCGCCGTTGGGAGTGCAACTGGATGCAGTCTTTGATGCATGTGGGTTCGATCGTATCCAAGGCGATGGGGGCGATGTCTTCTTCGTGTACCGGAAGGACACCGCGCCGGCGCACGCCGTCCGCCGCGCCCTGCATGACATTGCAACGTTTCTTGCATTGACCAAGTAGAATTGTGAGATCAAGGGGAATGGACCAATCATGCTTGCGTATTTGGAATGTAGCCAATGAAATCACGTTACAGCATTCAAAAATGAAAGGAATCCCGCATGGTGAGAGTGCGTGATGAATCGCCGCCGCCGCTTGACGCGTGGGCTGCATGTTCTTACAGGAGTTATCGAGGACATGCTGAGAAAACACATCCCCGATGGAGAGGAGATCACAAATGGCGCCGTCGATGTTGTTTGCGCATGTACTGATGGTACACCCTCTCCTACGCCTCAGGGTCTGCGCGGCCGTTGGTCTCATGCCACTTCACATGTGTAGAGTTCATCCGTACGCTGTTGACAAGCACGAACAGCATTGCTCGGGGCCAAGCCAAACACGATCTGGTGCGCATGACGCCGGCGAATGTGCTTCAGGCGCTCGAGGCATATCCGGACCTGCACACAAAGATGCCACGCCTTGAAGAAACTCAGGTATGCATTCAACCCTTGCGCATGCAACTCATTCTCTCGCGCAATGCGATCGCGTATCAAAGAAAGTCGGAGCGTCGAGGAAGCGAAGGTCCCGCGCCATGTTGACCAACGCGGCAGACGACGAAGCACTCAAAGCGGAACAAGCGGCGTTGTTCAAGCGCGCTGCGGCAGCATCCCAACACCTTCATATACCCCTACCCAAGATCGCCCCTTCCACCCCATGAAGCATCTGGCTACACGTACGCAGCAGCGAGGATGGCGCCATCCCTGCGGTTTCGGGGGGTGGACAAAGTGATCCGTATAAAATGTAATTTTATCCGGAATTCCCATTTCACCGCAAGCGCAGTTCCAAGAGTACACGTCATTAAGCAGTCATGGCGGTCTCGCTGCAAGACAAGCAGAAAGGTCAGCATGAGCCTGATGTGTGAGCTAATATGCGTGCAGAAATGTTGCTCCACATGCTCGAGTTCAACGTCGATGGCGCGACGGAAGCCGCAAATGCGTACGTTCGATGGGTTGAGTCGTCGTCCTGATGGATCGGTCATATGGGCTTAGGGACCGGTGGGGCGAGCAATGGAAGGTCTTGGTGTACGATAACTTCTGCCGTGACATCATCTCGCCGATTCTTAAACTCCACGAGCTCCGCAAGAAGGGAGTGACGCTGCACATGTTGCTTGACAGTGATCGCGAAGAAATCCCGGACGTGCCGGCAATCTACTTTGTCCAGCCAACAACAGCCAACCTCCAACGAATTATCCAAGACTGCACCAAGGAACTGTACAGCTCGATGCACTTGAATTTCGTGTCGCCGATTCCCCGCGACAAGCTTGAAGCATTTGCAAAAGGCTGCGTGGACGCCGGGTGCACAGCCATGGTGCACACCCACTCTGGCCCTCGGCAGACACATATTCTTTTTGATATAGATATCCAAGGTGTTCGATCAGCACGCCAACTTTGTGTCACTTGAGCCCCAGCTCTTTTCGTTGAACCAGCCAAGCAGCTACGTCGCATGGAACGATGCCAAATCGTCTGATGCGACCATCGACGCCACCATGTCGTCCATCGCTCAGGGTACAGCACAGCCAGGTAGCATGTGCCCATGCACGTCATGCTTGTCATCATAGGGTTGTTTTCCATCCTGGCGACTCTCGGGACCGTCCCAGTCATTCGGTGTCCTCCGACGGAAGGTCCATCGCGCCTCGTCGCCGAACGCCTCACGCAAACCCTTCGCGATCACTTGGTGCGTCCAACCTCTCTTCGATTGCGTAGTCGCTCACGCACTGCACTGTCATGAATAGACAAAGCGCACTGGCATATTTAACGACTCGGGCGCTTCGTCGTTCCAGGTACCGTTTGCAGTTGAAGCACGCCAACTCGACCATTCGAAGCTGACGTCGTGGCTCTGGTCATCCAGCGCCCCGTTTTAATCATTTTGGATCGAAATGAAGACCTGACGTCGATGCTGCACCACCCGTCGACATACCAGGTAGAGATGGCCATGCTCCAGTCTCTAGGCTGCACCTTCGGTGGACTTGACACGTGTCGTTTTGGGCAGGCGTTGGTCGACGACATGCTTGGCATCAAACTGAACCGCGTGGCGTTCAAAGTGCCCAACGACAAAGGTACGCTGGTCGACAAGTCGCAGGACTTGGACGTCAAGTCGGACAAATTTTTCGAGTCGACGGCGGGGATGCTGTTTCCGGACGCGATTGCGAGTCACGAAGAAGAGCTCAAGGTTGTCCTGAAGAAGGAAAAGGACATCTCGGCCAAGGTACGTGGATTCTACACCAACGGATGGGCATGATGGGCATGATGGCGTAGGCGGGAAGCGGCGGCAACAGCACCAAGGAACTCGCCGCTGCGGTCGACACGCTTCCGGCGCTGCTCGAGATGAAGAAGACGCTGGAAGTGCACACGAACGTGTTCCAAGCCACGATGGATGCCGTCACGTCTCGCCAGGTCCCGGAATACTCGATGCTCGAACAACGTTTGATTGAAGGGTTCAATGTCCCACCTGCCGAAGTCGTTGCGTTGCTCAGCGAAAAGGTGCTGTTGCTCGTCCTTGCCCGAGCAACGTTGGACCATATCTGGTTGCACAGGGCAGCGCCGAAGACAAAGTGCGCCTCCTCATGATCTACTACCTCACGACGGGCGCGTCGTCCGGCGAGATCGCAGACTTCGAAGCCATCTTACGCCAACCCATGACCGACTCGACCGCCGCGCTCGCGGTATTTGACAACGCGTGGAAATTTATCAAGCAGCATACATCCCTCCAAAAGCACGCGAGTGTCGGATCGTCTTTCCTGGCCACCGACGCGCCTGCTTCGAACGCGACGGCGGCATCCAAGCTAAAAGGCCTTGCAAACAACTGGGCCGGCACCTTTGCTGGCCAGGCGCAAGGATGGCTCACGCAAGCCGCTGAACAGTTCAAGAATTTTTTGCCGGAAAACAAAAAGCTGCAGCTCACGCGCGTCGCCGACGCCATTTCGGAGCTTCGGTACGTATATACCTCGCCACGGGACGGTCCTTTGAGAGAAATACGACGGTAGAGCAAACACAGAAGACGAGAGCTATCTGTACTTGGACCCCAAAATCAAACCGGGTAGCGGACAGGTCCCTCGGCAACGTACGCCGTTCCGCGATGTGATCGTGTTCGTCATCGGTGGTGGCAATTACAACGAGTACCAAAACCTGCAAGCATATGCAAAGGTGCGCAAGAGACAACGGTGGATTGATCACGATAACGGTTCGAATGGTAGGCCCAGCCGTCGACGCACCCGCGGCAAATCTTGTATGGGTGCACGGAACTCCTGACCCCGAACGAGTTCTTGCAACAACTCAACCAAGTGCACACGTAGCCCGTGCCCAGATTGAGTCTACATATCGGATAATGGGACATCTTTACTTTTCAAACGAGCTCCACGCCACAGTTCCTTTCTTCTTGGACGCCACGGCCGCGTCTTGCTCGATCAAACCATCAAGGTAGTGTGACAAGTACGCGAGGACGACGCAAAGCCCCGTCGCTGCTACACTATCACCAACACACCGAACATGAAGGCCGAGCTCGTCTCGCCTCTTCTGGCCATACCTCTGCTTGTTCGAGATGTTGCGGAACGGGATGAACATGTCGAACCACACCTGGCACTTCGATGAAGAACAGTTTCGCGGAATTTTGACCAATCACGTTTCTTAAGTGAAACTTACACCAATCAAAGGTAGGTAACACAAATTATGTCCAATCGTTATAGCGAAAGACAGTCACCAAAGCAAGAGACCTATTTTAACCAATCAACCGACAACATTTCAAAACGTTGTCACCGCAGGCAACTTTTTGTCCAACACGACGTCAAGATGCACCATGCGAGAGGACTCCCGCGGCGTCTGCGGGAGGCACAAAGAGGTCTCGGTAGGCCCAGTGGAGCACATGACGTACGTGGTTCAGGAATGGCAGTGTTAATATAGATGGTCTAGTTTTATTTCTTGTTTTTCTTGCTCTTTTTCTTGGTGGCGGGGATTTTTACCGCGTTTTGTTCTTCCTCTTCCCGTAGCAATTCGTCGGCAATGTCGTTGGCCGACTTGAACGACGTGTGGAGTTGCAGGCCGTCCGGCACGGGGTGGTTGCCAATGTTGGCGGCGCGCGTGGCAAACTTGCGCTCGACGCCGTCGTTCTCGGACGTATCCCAGAGGGCGAGGACACCGCCTGTGCCGCCGGTGCCCAATAGGAACGGCGAGTCGCGGTAAAACTGCAGCGTGAGGAGTTCGCCAACTTGCATGTCTTTCGATGCCACGCACTGGGGCGTCGGGCCAGCCAAGTCCCAGATCTTGACATGCTTATCGGTCCCAGCCGTGGCAAATAAACCAGGAATCGCCTGTGAAAACGAAATCGCCGACACCGCCGTGTCGTGCGCTTGGAATCGGTACAACGGCGCTGAGTTGCCTTTTCGGACGTCATACGCGACAACGATCCCGTCTTCTGTGGATGCGACAAGAGTGCTTGGGCTATGGGGGTGCCACACCATCGATTCGACGTCGGCTGAGAGCGCAAACTTGGAGTACGCGTGCGGCGCGCGGCCATCCAGCACGACAAGGCTGCGGTCGAACGACGCACTGGCGAGAATCGTAGACTCGACAGGGTTCCACTTGACGCTCTGTACCTTGTCCGTGTGATGGGTCATGGTGTGCATGCACTGCTGGGTCGTGACGTCCCAGATTTTGACGGTTGCATCGGCCGACGCACTGGCGAGCATGTTGCGGTGGCCTGCGTTCCAATCGAGGCCGAGGACAGAGTCCTGGTGGGAACCAGGCTTGAGCGCGGCCTTGTGCTTCTTCCGCATGGCTTTCGAGATGGCAACGTCGCTATCGTAACATTTTCGATCATATAAAGGTCGACTGCGGACATGGTTTACCGAAATGTTGCATTCACTTCGCCACCCAACGTTGCCGTCGGCTCCAGTACGTCAAGCACATCCAAATTCCAGATTTCAATGCCGGCTTTGAAAGTACCGACTGCGACGAAGCTGCCATTGACGGGGGCGCCATTGACAGGCGGAACAGGCGCGATGTCCATCCAGGCGAGGGCCAACGGGAACGCGGGAAGGTTGATCTCGTGGTGGACGTACAGATTGCCCGAGTCTTCTTCGTACACGTGCACTTCCAAGTTGCTAAAGTCTTCCTCAGTATTGCACACGAGGACAACAGAGTCCGTCGGTCGGATTTCCATGTCGGCCTTGTCCGCGTCGTCCAGATCGTCGGGAATGTCCTCTTCGTCGTCGTCGACAGGAATCTCGGCGCCGTTGCCTTGCAGGTAGTCCTTTACAGCGGCATCGTCATCTTCTTCGTCATACTGATCCATGTTGAACTCCTTCAAAGCTTCGTCGTCATCGTCGTCATTGCCTTCCATGTCGGCATCGTCGTCAGCCCCGTCCTCTTCTGGCTCATCTTCTTCAACCTCCTCGTTATCTTCTTCGACCTCTTGCGCCAGCTGCGACATCATCTCCACTTCTTCCTTCGACAGGACAAACTTCTCCGGCACGCGCTTGGACGCGCCGCGCGGAACCCATGCGAGCGCGGAAATCATGACAACTGAAGTTGCCACGGTTCCAGTCGTTTTAACCATTGGCCGAGATGCCATGCTCTTTATCCGGATAGAGCATCATCAAGACATCGGATTGGATAAAATGACAAACATCACGTATTTGGATTGGCTATCTTTCGTGCAACACCCATGCCCATTGGTCAATGTCGTGCCATCCTGACACGGCATTTCTGGTCAAAGATCACGAACATGCGGCTGCTTCTCGTTGTCGCGGTATGGACGGCCGTCATGGTCGATGCAGCGGCAAAAAGCACCCCTGACTCGTGGAGACACATCCCTGCCATGCTTAGCCAGAGAATCCAAGCAACATCCCGAACCGTGTCGGAACACATTCGCTCCAAAGTCGTCCCAGCGTCGTCCCCGATTGACGTGTTCGCACAGTCCTCTCTGACATCTTGCACACTCGATACCAACCCAACGTGCTCACGACCGAACGATCTTGCATACGGCAATATTTTGTATCACATCGAGCAAAGCTCGGACGCTGCAGCAGAATCCGCGCTAGCCGCCGCCCTCTCTTACTTTTTCATGACGCGAACAGATGTGACCCTCGAATCCGCCACGATCCTCCAACTGGACGTGACAAAGGATGGGATCCACCCGTGGGAAGTCGTTGCGTACAACTATATCAACTCGGACGCGACGTCGTCGTTCCATCTTCGCGTGAACCATGGCGTCAACTTTCACCTGACCTTCGTAACGAAAGCGGCCCCGGTCACTCGCCACCGCGCTGTCGTGCATCTAAATACCCTAGAGCACTCTTATGCGGTCCTCGAACACACGTATGCCCCGCTGCAGGCGCCTGCCACGTCCTCCTTTGCACCGGGAGCACCTGACACGCCAAAGATTGCATCGTACAACGTTTGGAATGTGAATCCGCCGGAAGCCGTCTACGGTCGGTCCAATCGGTGGCACATGTACACCAAGCGGATGGATCACTTGGTTTCGATTTTGCGCGAAGTGAATGCAGACATCGTGGGCCTGCAAGAGGTCCGAGTCGACAGCACATTTGGGCCCGTTGGCCATCACGCGCAGATCGAGGTAGTTCCACGTTGTCCCAACTCGTCCCGGCCTCATCGACGAGACTCATAGCATATCATGGAGCGCCTTGGCACAGCGTACCAGTACGTGTACCGTCCGGCGATGGCGTACACGAACGACCAAAACCCCCTCGAGCATGTCGAGGAAGGGCCGGCTATTTTATCGAAACACCCGATCGTCGCATCCGACTACATCCTTCTATCTCGTGTGGTGGACGACCCGAACGATGCGCACCAGCGACTGTGTCTGCATGCTGTGGTGCGCGACCTTGCGACCGGCATTCCAAGATGCTGACGGCGATGTGTAGATCGACGTGCCACAGTGGGGCCTCGTCGACGTGTACGCGACGCATTTGTCTTTGAGCGAGCGGTCCCGAGAGCAAACGATGGTCCAAGTGTGGGAGTACATTCAACAAGGCGTAGGGGTGACGCAGGTGCTGTTGGGCGATCTCAACGCAGAGCCGCAGTCGAATGGAATTCAGTTCCTTCAGGGGAAGGCGACCCTCCACGGCCACCGCACCAACCTCGTCGACGCGTGGTTACACGTCCACAAAGACGAGCCGACCCCCAATTCCAAGCGCCCGTTCGACATCCAACACGCGTTCACGTTTCCCAGCGACGACCCCGTCAAGCGCATCGACTTTGTCTTGTCCCGCGGCAAAGGTCGCGCTGTGCGATGCGATGTCTTTGGACAAGCGCCGACGTCCGACACGGCAAATTTTCCCAAGGACAACGGCATGCTCAGCCAAGATGGAGACAGCCCCGTGTACGCCTCGGACCACCGTGGCGTCGTAGCGACCTTTGCTGCGTAAGGCAAATCTGTTGTGGCTCGCGTCGACGTCGCCTTGGACTTTGTTCAAGTGGTAATCGATTATAATCAGAGAGAAGGGGCGTTCACGCTTGAGCGATCATGCAGGTAGGTCTGGCTCATGGGCTATTCTGCTGTGGAGGAGGATTGTCTGGTGAGGCGGGCGGCAACCCGCTGAACGTGCTGTTCATGTTGCGCCAGCTGACGTTCCAAGCGCTGTCTCTCGCGCTCTTTTCGGGCGGCCTCGCGGAGTTCCTTCTGGGCAATTTGATGGGGTGTCTCGCCTCGCAGGGCGAGATCGATGTGATGCATCACAGATTGCATCGTGTCGAGTTCGTGCTGGACGTCTACTTCGGCGTCGGCTTCGAGGACTTCGACGTCTTTGATAGCCTTGGCGACTGTCGCTGCAGGAGTCCAGGAAGCGTGTGGAGAGGAAGGGCTTGATGGAATGTCGGCGTGACTGTGTGCAGAAGATGGAGATGCCGGTAGTGACGACAGATCTGGAATCCGTTCGTCAGAACTTGCGGTGACCTCTAAACCAGGAGATGTTGGGTAAAGCACTGGCGCGGATGTCGAAACGCCGGAATAGCTGGACGCGGCAAACGTCATGTCGTTTCGCGACGGCGCTGGAATCGCAGGAGTGTCTGTGATCACTGGGGCTGTCGTTGCATATGTCGGCGCCGGGTAGTCTACGTGGCAATGATACAGCAACTTTGCAGGGCACATGCGCTACTCACGGATTGAGCAAGCATTAAGCGAAGGGTATTTCGGAACGGAAGCTGGCCCTGACAAGGACGGAGACAGGAATGGGCACGTTGAGGTGGTTGCGTCCGGTGCAGTAGACTGTTGGAAGGAAGGATACGATGATGGAGGTTTTCCCGTTGGTAGATCGTGGAGAGACGGGTATCGTATCGGTATAGACGCATTGAAAGCGCGAGGAGGCGTCATGGGCCGGTCAAACTCGGCCATCAAGGCGTCGGCGGCGTCGTCTTCGACTGTCGCCATGGTGGGCACGAAGTTTGGACAAAGAAGAATGTCGATCTGACATACATTCTGATTCGGGACTGCAGGGAGATGGCGGTCAAGTGATGATGGTGCATGCATGGCACGAAGAAAAGGTCGTCAGTCTTCCTTCATGCACACTCGACACAAACGCCGCAAGTTGCTGGGTCTGGACATTACTCAAATGGAGCTATTGTCCCGGTGACCTGTTCCGGTACGATCAAGGGTATCGCAAGGGTGCAAACCACGGTGGGATTGGAGTTTGTTCGACAACGATGAATAAGTTTGCACGACGCTACTGAGACTTTTTGGCAGCGCAGTTTGCCCGCTTGACGACCGCGGGCACGAGCATCAATGCGGCGAGGGTGAGGAACCCGAGCACGGTTTGAAGGTCGAATATGTCTCGGATGCCTTGCAAGTTCGACAGCATCGACCCAGCCTTGACCGTGACATAGTTGTACGGCATGAGGCCGAAGAACACGGACGGAGCAAAGAGGAAGAGCGGAATGTTCAGGTACGGACTTGCCATGTTGAGCAGCCAGTTGGGCGAGAAGGGAAAAATACGCAGGAACAAGAGGACGAACATCAGTCGCTGTTCATTCCGTGCGGCATCGATCTGCGCCTGAAGGATGTCGAGTTTTCCTGCAATAGAGAGATGGGTGTGTGTCCATAACAGTGCGATGAACTGTTGCAGTACCTGGCAAGAAGTAGTCGGTCATGGACACGAGGCTTTCGTGGGACCCCAGGGTCGACGACAGAATGTAGCAAGACGACGCTCCGCACTGCACCACAACATCATGTAAGTTGACTGTGGCTGGGACGGAGGGGCATCGTGTACCATTGTGAGGAAGCACACAAGTGGAAATGCAAAGTGAATGGGAAGCAGGACACCAGCAATCACATTGAGCAATGCAGAGCCAGGAATCGCAAAAGTCTGCTTGATGAAGAAGACGCTGGCAAAACATAACACGGTCAACTCAAAGTCCTCGGCCATGGCGCTTCGAAGGGCGGCGCTGACGTCCCCTCTTTGGATGTCTTCGAAGCTTAAGTTCCACGAGAGCGTGTCAGCCAAGGACGGATGCCGTTCCAACAACCGAGAGAAGAGCACGTACGACATGCCAATGCATGCGACGAACACTACCACGAGGCGCCACAGCCCGCCAAGCACTTGGAGCGCTCCCATCGTGGTCCGAGTCGTGCACACACAACGACTTGATGAAAAGATGGATATTTGGAGCATTTTAAATAATGGAAGCGGAGTTTCCCGGATATCTATCCGGTCGTTCTAGGTGAAAATTCAATCGCAAACACCCACACCACCGAGGAAGAAGCTCAGGAGCTCAGACCCATGTCGGACAACGAGCGCGATGAAGCAGCCGATGCGACCAGGACTGAGGCGGAGAAGAAGCTGTTTGAGATCCGCATGAAGATGAACGCAGGCCGCAAGAAAAACAAGGAACTCGCGGAACAAGAGCACATGAAAGCGACGCTTCCTCCAGGGAAGGCCAAGAAGTGGTCGGCAGACGACGGAGCCGCGCCCAAGCGTGAAGCGTCTAGTCTCCCCAAAGAAAAAGCATATCTTCTGGATACGGTCGTGGACGCCGAGTTGAAGGCAAAGAAGGCACAGAAGAAGGAGAAACAAAAAGCTGCGTTTGGGTGGGAAGTGTTTAACCAAGATTCGCTCTACAATGCGTACAAGAAGCGCTTGCATGCCCTTCCGACCGAGAAGAACACCAATCGCGCGACATCCAAGGAGTATGACGAACTCGAATACGGCAAGAATGATGCCACGACGGAAGAAGGCGTGGATCGCATGGTGGCGGAACTCGCCCACCGTGCCGAAGTGAAGAAAAAGTTTAGCCGACGACGACAGCATTACGACGGCGAAGACATCGACTACATCAACAACCGGAATCGCGTGTTCAATAAGAAGATCTCGCGCGCGTTCGACAAGTACACGGTCGAGATTCGTCAAAACCTGGAGCGAGGCACAGCGTTGTAAGGACCCGCGTGAAGGTCGCATTCCACGTAACCTCAACTACACAACCTTTTTCTTTATGCTGGACATCGCACGCGCGACTCGCTCCACCGTGCGCCTGCCGCTCACAGCCCCACCATCACGACATACAAGAGAGAAGGACTGTGTTGCTAGATCGACCACAGGGTAACATCCTGGACGAGAACGGACCCATCCAGTGCACCTACACCATCCAGTGCGGTTGCGGCATGTACCGTCCTATGCCTGTGACAACGACAGCGTCTCGGTGGAATCTGCTTGCACGCACAGCGGGACCCCGACGACGACGACGCGAGCGAGTCAAGACGAGATAGCGGGAGGTACAGGTGCACGTTGTATTCTAATAGTTGCGTTGGGTCTATTTGTCCTTGCCCTTCTTGCTGGGTCGCTCTGGTTCGTAAGACGAGTCGCGCTTCCACTCCGGGACGTCTTGAGTAGGCTCGAATTCTTCGTCTTCCCACTCCGCGATATCTATGGAGGCAATACGCATGAGCAACATCAGAGTCCTCGATCGTTCTTTCATCCAACGTACCATCATCGTCGTCCTCGTCTTCCTCGTCGTCTGCTTCCTCTTCGTCCTTGTCGTCGACCGACCCGTACAGGTTGAACTCGTCCTTCTTGGCGGCTTCCTGCTTGAGCGCCCCTTCCGGCTGTGTCTTGGACATCAGCCAGTCCGCCAAATCGTCCTTGTCCTCTTGCGACATCAAGTCGAATTTCGACGGGACGTGCTTGTCGCTGCTGGTTCCATTCGCTTCGAACACGTATTCTTGTTCAAACACCTTGGTGTTGTCGTCCGTGGACGCTGCCTTAAATTCCTTCCAGTTGAACGGAGTCACCGGTTCAGTCTCCGGCGCAGTCGCGGATGCCTTGATCACGTCGCGGAGCGGATCCTTCTTCACCTTGAACGTCGTGAAGCGCAGAATCGAGTAGCTCAACTTCATTTTGGCTTCCAGCTCCTTCAACGTGGCGGGACTCGTTTCGAATGTCTTGACCAGCAACTTGGCCTCGCGGTGGCGCTCGAAAGTGCCGCCCCATCGTCGGTCGTCGATAGCGTACCCCAACGTACGGTGGCCTCGGTGGGACACATCGCGCACGACACCGCCTTTGGACAGAATGAACGACGCCAGTTCCTTGAACGCCTTGGCCGTGTCGGCCGGCGAGCTCTTCAAGTTTGTCAGAATAACCTGCTTGTACAGCACCATGATGGGTCGGCGAGAGGCGGCGAATGCAGATCAACCACCCGACAGCTCTAAACCACCGACAAACCAGCCAATCGACCAGCGCCGACTGCACCAGATTGGGTAAAATTCAATGGGGTAAAGCACTTTTGATTGGTGCAGTGCATGTAATTTTTAACGAATCAAAACACACGACTGTTCAAGATCGTCTCTCACAATGGACCCTGCGCCAAGTCGACAGAATGGGCCGCGGTGGTGCCGTTCCAGAACTCTGGTTGGTCTACCCTGGCCTTTCAACGGCGGATGCGACCTGCAGCCATGAGTTGATGCCTCTTAGTCACGGCCGCGACATCATCTGCAACGACGGACAACGCAGTTCAGAGCAGCTATCAGCATACGTATTATGCGACTGTCAGTGACGAGGGGGATGGCAGTTGGCATACCCCCACGAGGTGATTGGTCTGTGTACATTGCGACGAATTCCCATGAGGTCGAATGTGGCAAGAGGGACACAACGTGCTAGTGTGGAGGAAGACAGCCCATGGAACTGTCCTCTGCAGCAGCACCTCACTCATACCTTCGGAGGGGATCGCATGCATCTTCTTCCACAGTGCCATGCCACTTGACGCGCACCGCACGTCGACAGCTACAAGATCGGATGACCGATTCGGTGGAGACGGAGTGCCGACAATACAGCTTTGCTTGCACCTGCCATGTGAACGAGCCGTCAACGCAATCGACACGCGTGTTTTGGTTCAATTCCTCTCCGGCTGGTCATCGGCAGTTCTTGAAGTTGCCGAGGCGGCACACATGGATGACGAGGTGCGTGTGGCCAACCTTTTGCACTTGGAGTTTGTATCGGCGAGCGTGTCTATTTTCGTCCGCTGAAGTCCGATAGGCCAGCGGGGAGCCTTCGTATACAAAATATTCGGTACATTATTGCAGGCAGACGCCCGAAAGATCTGTCACTCTGTGCCAAACCACACAATCGATCACTGTATACTTGAATTTTGTATGCAATATTATAAATGATTGCACTAGATCATATTTCTGCCGTCGTACGATGATCGCATCACCGCTCCTTGTTGAGCTCTCTCAACCGACATATTGCAACCGGCCCAATCAGCGCCCCCTTGGCGTCTTCTATTTCTTTTCAAGCGGGGAAAAATTCCCTTTGTTAAATACCGTCCCACCCCGAACACACCCTGTTATTCCGCAGCCGAGTTTATTTGGTCAGTTATAAAATTCCATCGAGGACCGACCGACGCCCCACGTACATGAGCGTCACCATCATCGGCGTCCAAGTCGGCGGGAGGTTGCTCGAGATCGCTTACGACATGAAGATGACACTCGTATTACTCGGTGTCCTCGCATACGTTGGCTACCGTGCTCGGACCGCCAACCGCGTGCCAGCGAAACAAATATGCGAAGCGACGCTTGCTTCCGAACGCGTGTTCCACGAACTCTTGCGCGCCGAAGAGGTACAGATGGCTCACAACACCAAGTCCACATCCCCGCTCAACGTCCGAAGAAAGAAGAAGAAGAGTGCTCACAAGCAGACGGATGCTGCTCCTATAGGTAAACATCGCAGTCCAGGAATCCGCACCGCGACCCCGACACAACCTGAGCGCGTTGAAACAGAGAGACTTTCAGACGCCTTGGACAACCCTGTCGTACCGCCTGCTGCGATGATCTTGGATGACGTCGACCTGATTGTTCTGACGGATGCCGTCCCTGTGACCGAAATCGTTGAAGTCCCTGACGTCGTGACCAAGCCGAAAAAGTCCGCTAGCAATAAGAAGTTCAACTCGCCTTTCTCCCCGGCAAAAGACGTCTCCGAGATTAACTGGATGGATGTCGTGCGCCTTCCGACGAAATCATCGCCTGGGTCCACAGCGTCCACTTCCAGCTCGTCGTCGTCGAAGGCGCGCCGCTCGTTGTCGCCCGTGAAATCGTCGTCTTCTTCGTTCCCTATCCAGTCGTTGAAACCAATCTCCTCGATCCCTACATTGTCGATCAACACGTTCGTCGACGCGCCGTGTCTCTCGAATGTTGATCATGCGACCACGAAGCCGGTGCTGTCTCGATCTCGCTCGTCAATCGCCGATGGTCGAAGTTGGCGCGACGTCTTAGGTCCGCTCTCTCCGTCCCCAACGTCACCGCCTGTGCTAACCAAGACAACATCGCTGGGCACCATGGTGTACCCTCCATTGCCGAAGGGCCCACCCCCACCGCTTCCTGCGACTCCCATCGAAGTCGCTCCGGTCGCATTGGCACAGATTGTACAGCAAATGTACGAGCCGTTGCTTCCTCTCATGCAACGCCGTGCCTCATGTGTGTTACCTGCGTAGTGAGTTTTACTTCAGCGAGACCAACCTGCAGCGTGACCTGTTTCTGCGGCAGCGCATGGACGTCCATGGATTTGTCTACGTGAACGTCGTGCTCAACTTTAACCGGGTGAAGGCAATCACACAGTTGCAGAAGATCGAGGTCGACTTGCCCAGCCTGATCCGTGCACTGGAGCTGTCTCCGTGTCTGTCGGTCCAGTGCAAGCGACTTGCATCAGGCGCGATCGACCCCGAATTTGTTCGACTAGCGAAGATTCGGCCGGCCAAGGACTGGGCAGCGTGGGTGCCGGCGAACCCGCTGCCGACAAACCACCCGTTCGAGATGCATGCGAACCTGGCGCAGTTACGACGAACGGGGTTATGTTCGCCCACGAGCATTGCCCAGACTGCATAGCACTAACTTTAACCGACACATCTTGCTTCCTCGTGCGCGTTCGTCGACGTCCATGGACACGTCGAATCGCAATGCCCCACCAGACCATGTTAAGGAAATTTCGTGCGTAGACAATTGACCAGGTTCAACAGAATTCGTTGAAGCCCTTCTCATTCGGCTTGGGAGCGTGGGCGACGACATTGGGATTGGAATCACGGGGCTCCGGTGGCGCCGTGTGACACGGGGCATGAATCCAGGTCACGCAGATAGCACGCCGGCGGTGTGCAGTCCGCCACGTCGAGCCATCGCACGAAGAGGACCCACGTCCGCGGGTAGCCGTAGGGGAAGGAGGCGGGGAAAGTGGCCGGCGCTCATGTGTATAGCTAGACTGACTCATCGATAGTCGTTTGTGTGCTATGGAGCGTCCCCACGACAAGCACGGGAAACTACGGCGGCGCCGACCAACCCACGCAGCTGCTCGTGAAGAAGGCGCATGGAACATGTCACCGCTCAGCATCTTGCCACCGGAAGAAGGGAATCGACCGGTTGATTATCCGGGGAATGCCCATCGCAAAAATATCTGATTTTGGATGGAAATTGGCAATATTTTGACCAAAGTCGGGAAACCCACGTAGGGACGTGTGGAATCGACTGAAGCGCTTTTTCACTACCATGGGATCGCCAGAGTCAACGCGAAAAGGGAAGCGCAAGACAACTGAGTCGGTGATTGCACTGGAAGCGGTCGTTGGCGTTCCGACGACGCCTGGCGGGCATTCAGCACCTTTACACGGTGGTCTTTCGTGGAAACGCGACCGAGAACCAACGGATCGTCCGAGAATTATTGCAAATTTCGTAAATTCGAGGCACTGTACCACGATGTGCGCGTCGGTTGCCCCACCCACACCTTGTCGCAGACATGCGCCAAATTTGAATGAGCACACAACACTGCACCTAGCGTACCTACCTCAAGAAGTCTTACTTAAAGCCAGCCGTCGAACGATGGAAAGTCGACATGGCCAGCGCATGCAGACCACAGCGGCGACCAGGTCGCACCGGCTTTCCGTTCTCACGAGTCGGTCGATATCGTCGAAATATACACATTCAAAATAATCACTCTATTTCAGTATATACACCTCTTGGTTCGCTCGAAAAAGTTCCCGGTCGCCGCAGCTTCCTTCTGGCACCACGAGAAGGCCAGACACCCGTCGTGGATGCTGCTTGGAAGGTGGAGCCTTGCAGGATACCATTGGCTGAAGCACATGGGACAGCAATGGTGCTGCACTCCAGCAATGCACTGACTCAACCATGCCGTCCGTCGCCACACCATTTGGCATTTTGCAACCATGTTCCGGCACGTCCTCGATTTCGTCCGCCCCGATGAGATCACGCCGCGTGAGAACTGGGTTCCAAATGATGCCCGCGAGTCGTGTGCCATGTGCAGCGAGAGATTTTCCTTCTTCCGACACCGACATCACTGCCGCACGGTACGCACATCGATTCCCGATACCGCATGACATTTAACTCGCGTGATGCAATCCGCAGTGCGGAGATGTTGTGTGCAAACACTGCGCGACGAAGAAAGTCGCAGTGGGTCCCACAGCCGACCCTACTAAGGTTATTGTGTGCGTGTTGTGCCTTGCGAAGAGGGAACGACAGTTCCTGGTCCAGCATTCGTCGGTCAAGATGGCATCTCCGCTAGCCACAGCCGCCGTAAATCGTCCCTTCCAGCACTCTTGCTTCAGCGACAGGGGCTCCTTGCATGACAGAACAACCAGTCACAGAGAGCAGATGAAAACCCCTTCCTCCTTCCGCGTCCTGGTGCGCCGTGTATTCACGCGGTGGTAACCCGTCTTGCCTAGTTGCCGCCATGGGAAGCGGCCAGGGTTCCATTGGATCGGTTTTGCGCCCGATTCGTTTTCCGCCTGTACTTGCGCTTGTATGGAAGATATTATTCATCTATTTAATGCCCGTTTTTATATCCAATCACCGTGCTGAAAACACTAGAATGATGGTAAATGGTAGTTTCATTTCCCGTCACATGACACTGCAATTGGCAGGGGCGGCGGCGGCGACAGGGGAATAGGTCGGACTGGAGGGTACATGCGGCATGTCGTAGTTCTCGTTTGGTAGACGCGTGGTGTTGTCCCAGGATGAGTCTGACGATAGGGCATGGAATTGCAAGGCGACGAACCCGCCGGGATTTGTGTCGAGGGCGACGTGGAATTGCAAGATCGACGGCTGTGGGAACGCAATGGGCTGCAGCGACGTCATGATGACCGTCACGTTCGGCATTTCCTTCAGGATGGCCGGGAGGAAGTCTAGCACGACGACGGTATGGTACGGTGTGTGGAGGAACCCTTCGAGGCCGTCGAGGACAACAAGGAACGACTTTGCACGGCCGCTACGACCGCACAAGTATTCGATCCTGTGAATGCAATGGGGAAAAGGCACACTCTACCTTTTGCTTTTGATGTCCATGAAGGCCCGATGCAACCACACGACAGCATGGTCGAAGCCCTTCCGCTCGATGGTCGCTTCCACATGGAGCACTTGGATTCCTCCGTCAAACACCGCTCGAAAGCTCACATATTGTGTCACCGCTAGCGCCAGCTGCGTTTTGCCTAGATTGAAGCATCAAATGCACTCGCCGTCAACAGCACTGCATAGTCCAGGTCACACCGATGGCTGGAGGGCCATGGATGTTAATAACGCGGGTCTTGTGATCGGGGTCCATCAAGCGGTAGCAAATCTACACGGCATTGCGCGAATTATTGTACGCGCTCCATCGAGGCATCGCCAGCTCACATCATGGGCTTCGTATAGCCGGTGCGTAAACTCCTGTGTTGGCCGACTTGTTAGGGCAGTGCTCGCCCATGGAGTCGACCGATACCTTACACACGGCCATGGACAAGCTGTCTTTGCGCAGCGAGGATCGGAACGTCGGCGACGCTACTGGGTTGTCTGTGAACGGATACAGCACTTCCGCACCGAGGTGGGCGCTGGACTTTGGGTACAGCCGAAACTAAGAGGCCATCGTCATGCATCGAGGATATGAAAAATGGACGACTACCGTGTCCATCGGTAGACGTGTGCTGCACTGAGCCAAGTTGAAACTCGTCTCGATCGACTTGCCGTTGATCAGCGCGCGGTAAAAATGGCTGCAGTAACATGGCAAACCATCAGCGGTGTGCGGTTGTGGCACATTCTGGCCAGAGTTGGCAGCAAAGCGGAACCAGAGCTACGGACGAGATCGAGATGACCTTACGTGGAGAAGCACAGGAGCTGTGACGACGCCACCATCCGCGTTCCTGGCGCGATCGCGACAACATACGGCACTCCGGCGTCCAAGAGGAGCTGATGGGCTATCCACAGCCACTCGATCAATCCCGTATGAGATGGATGGTGTACGTGTGGGGCGGCCGTTGTGCTGATACACGGACAACTGGACGACTTGGACGGCCGACCCTTGAAAGAGCCGCTTGAGTTTGTCCAAGTCGACGGGGAATGCGCCCCCTCGACCGTCTTCTAGAATGAGCGTCGTTGCGGTAGCCGCACAGGCCAAGTGCAGCAGCTGGCATCCGTCGGCCACGAGTTCCTGAAGAACGTCCCATGACGCGAATTCGACGGCGAGGTCCACTGGCTGCGGCATGAACGTCACAGGGAGCCCGGTCTCGTTCGCGCGCAGTTCCGACTAGATGCACACCCGCTTCAGAAACACCGACATGCCGTTGAAAACACTCGTACGATTTGCCGGTACTTGACCAGCCGGGTGCTCATGGAAGTGTGCATGGTGTGGACTTCTCGGTTCTAGCCACTCCATCCTGAGGGCAATGGATGGATGGACGCGATCGAAGGTACATTGAGGGAGAGGCCCAGGCTGTTGTAGTCGAGGATCGGGTGCGCAAACAGGACGCCCTACGTCCTGCCCGTGACACTTGTTTCGCCCAGCAAAAACGTAGGCATCGTGCGTTCCAGTGTTGATAATCGCGGCGCCCCTGCGTTTGCCACGACGATCGAGGTCTTACCAGGACGTTGTGGCAGGGTGGATGCGGCGGCGGCGGGATCGCGTAGTTGGTCACGACGTACCCTAGTATAAGGTACTTTGCAGGAGATACGAGCAGGCGGATCTCGTCTTGGATGGCGAGTGCTTGCGTTGCCTGGGAGGCTAGACCGCAACGGGTCAGCCAGTTCAATAAAATTGGACGCCACATCGAGCAGTCACGTACCAAGCGACCGCAGTCCAACAAAGATGGGGTGGAGACTTGTGTTGGTCATGGTTAAGTCCACACCGCTGGCCGTCACCTGCCACCGAAACGTGACATGGTTGGCACTGAAGAACGCCTTGTAATGTGGGAACATGTGCTTCATGGGACCGGTCGTCAGCATCTCTCTCGTGATCGTCATGGAGCGGCGTTGCGCACTCATCTCGATCTGGAGTAACCCCGCAGCACGGAACGCGTTGAGCTGCCGGCGTGAGAGTTGGTTGACTAGTTTGGGATGCAATTGCAGGTAGTACACGACGTTATGGAAGCTGGCTTCGGCCTCGGGAGAAAGCTCGGTCGATAAGTCCACGTCCAGAATCGTGTCGGCATCTGCGTCCGAGCAGTGCGTGGAAAAGTCCACCATTGTGTTCTCCGTGTAGTCTGGACTGATCGACGCAGATATATGCACGGGACCAACGCTCAAACGTCTGTTCGAGAGATTGCTGAGGGCACCTGCGCTACTTAATCGCCATCCTACAGCTCGACGCATCAAATAAAGTACATGCAGTGGATAGAGACGCTGTACCCATGTCTTGGGAGCTTCGACCGATGGAAGCAGACACTGCAGAGTACGACAGAGTGGCGTCAGTCATGTAGTCTGGCCCCACTATCAAGGCATCGTCGTCATTGGGAGGGTCATTGTCGTCGCGATCGTCCGGCCAGCCTTCTTCTGGAGAATGCATCATTGGTTTATACTGCTGAGCGAGCATCAAGTCATGATCAACGTATCCATAGTCTTCGCAATCGCCGTAGGCGTCGTCCAAGGACAAACTAGACAGATCCTTCATGTCATCTTTGCCTTCGTCGCAGGAGTACGCCTTTGGTCGCTTCGGGTCGCTGCCTGGAGGCGGCAGCGGCGGCGAATTTGCTCGCTTCATGGAATGCTTGTCGACAGGATTCATTTCACTAGCACATGACATTCGGATAATTCGCATCACTTATCCGGATCGCTATCTACTTCAACAAGCGAACATGACTTTGCCGCCGGCGACTGCGCCACACGACGGCACGCCATATTGCTCCCACGAACGCAATCGCGAGCACTGCGACGAGGACTACGGACTCTTTTGCCCAGAAGTCTCCCTGGACACCGAGCATCTCGCCATCCCCCGATGGAACTGAGCAATTCAATGGCAATTTGGATGGCCGTGGTGCCAGGACAACGTGTGCGCCGTGTGCATCGACAACACGACACAACGGATCGCTGTAGTACGTAATCGCTTGGGCTTGACAGTCGACGACGAGGAACTTCCGCGGGGCGAATTGCACACATGCTCGGTCGAGAGCAAGGCTGTTCGCGTCAACTCCGTTATCTATGTTCATGTAGGCAGCGCTGAGTGCGAAGTCCTTCGATCTCGGTGGAATACGATTCAGCTCAATACCATCGATACACGATTGAGTGTCATGCGCGATGGCCACCACACCTTGCAGCGTTGCCATATACGTGAGTGGCCCCGAGCAGTCTGGGTTGGCATATCCCTTTATGTACTTGAGCAAGGGTGGCGGGTGCGGCATGGATGGGACGGCCGCGTCATTCGGAACAAAACACTCGACGTGGGGGTGTGCAATCTCCACGACGGGGACGTTGTGGGAGCAATTCGCGTCGGTAAACATGGCGTATGCCATCGTGGAGCAGTTCACAAACGCGAAGAGGTCCACGGCAAGGCCGGTGTGCACACACGTCGCGTCAAGCACCACATCGGTGGCAAACTCGCGGCGAATTTGCATGTACTGCCGACCTTCGAGGTACAGGCCGGTGTGCGTGGCCGTCTCGACACCGACATGGCAGGATCGGAGAGGCTCGTAGTTGGCACTCGGTCCCGATCGAACGTGAACCAGTCCACCAGAACAGTCGGGATGGGCGTACACATTCAAGAATCGTGGCTCCATTCCCAAGGGGCGGTCCGGCAAAATCGCAATTTCCGATCTCCCGTCTGCGTGATTTGTCCTGCCTTCCTTACGGCCAAACAAGTGTTCATGTCGGAAGTTGGGGCGTTGGGCTCACGAACCCAGATAAGACAGCGTTGGCATAAGATGTACAGTCCGTTGCTGCAACTTTGTCTGCAAAGCAGAACCGCCCACGTTCTCGAGCAAGATGGACCAACGGTTGGAGTGCACACTGCTCCCATCGGTCGTTCCATCTCTGTGCCCTGGCATGCAGAACATTCGGCGCGGGGCTTCGTGGAGGGTGCTCCTCGACTTTGGCTCATAGAAACCATGGAAGACCAGTGTGAAGCTGGGATGAACGGATGATTCATTCTAGATGCTATCTAGTTGACCACGTTTCTGCCTGACGTATGGTACGACGGCTGCGACGATGACGACGGGTTTTTCAGGGGAATGTTCACGTGAGACTTGCGGTTGCGGCGGTAGAGCACGGCAAAGATGCCACCAACAGCGAGGGAAATCAGGACCAGGCCAACGAGGGTGCCGGAAAACCCGTGCCCCCATCCCCACCCCGGGGGCCGGTTCAGGACGTTGCAATGGATGCCCCACACTTTTGACGGGTACAGCACTTCCTGGTCGCCCGATGAGCACGAGTCGTCGTTGAAAAAGACGGAGGTCCGTGTAGCACAGTCCACCCGGACAAACTTGTCTGGCGCGTACGACACGCAGCTCTTGTCGAGCACAGTCCCTTTGAACAGCATGTACGGGTTGGTCACTGTCATGTACGTCTTTCCGCCGACAAATTGGTCCGGTTTGGGAGGTACGAGGTCGATCTGGAACCCATTTGTACACGGATCGACGTCTTGGGCAGCTGCGAGCGCCCCCGTGAACTCGTCCGTGAACACGATAGCCCCCGTGCAGTCTTCGTGTTCATACTTTTTGAAGTACTTGGGGGGAACTTTCGACTTGGCCGTGGCTGAGTAGGCGTTCGGTATTACGCAGGACGTGGCGGGCGGCGACACGTCATCGTTCGTGTCCATCGGCACGTTGCAATTTCCGTCTTTGTAAAAGCCAAACACGCGTTCTGGGCAGTCCGCCCGCATGTATCCCCGGTCAACACCTGTCCACACGCACGTGTGCTGAATGATGCGCTCGGTCATACCAGAATCCCACTGCAGATCCATGTACAATTCGTTGGGAATAAAGTTGGTCGTTGGCACTGGCGTCGTCGTGACCTGGACGCCACCGACGCACCCGGAGAACGGAGCCGACGAATTGGCACTCGACCTCACGTACTGCGCGCCGCCGCTGCAGTCGACGTGCTCGTAGGACACGATGTACTTGGCCGACATCTTGCGAATGATGGCCCACGGACTGACTGGCAACGCTGCATTGTCGACGCCATGCTTGATACGGCATGCTGGATCGCGAAACCGTCAACGGTCGTGGCAGTTACCGAATGGATCTTATGTGAAGCGGCGCCGACATTGCATTCAACCAACACACGACGTTTGGGGAACCAAAGGATTACCACGTGATTCACCAACTTGATGTGCTCGGGGTCTTAATACATACAGAATGCACGTGCGTGGTGGCTAGTGCTGAGAGCCACAGCCTTCCGCTTGGAGCCAGCACATGAATAGTACGTCCAAGCTTTGGTGTGACCAGAGTGCTTTGAACAAATTCAGCTCATGGATTAGACTTTGTTGATGCAACACGGATGTCATGGAGGACACCGCCAAGTCGGTGGCGTCAGGTGTGTTACAGCCTTTCTTGGCAAGTCGGACTGCTCGCCTCTGGTGATCGCTGAACGGCGATGCTTGTCGCCGTCGCCACCATGGCGAACCCCTCCGATCTCGAGGTAGCAGGTCAATGGGTCCACATTTGTGACAAAACACGACTTGTACACAGTGACAACCAGGACTGCAGGACGGAGCACGCTGCATCGCGGAACAGGAGCACGCCAAGCTTTGCGCAGTTGTTGTAGATGAATTCATCGAGGATGGAGGCGCACTGTCTGTAGAGGACAGTGGCCGCTGGACCAGGTAGCGTGTTGCTCATATTCACTTTGTCCGCGGTAAAGCGACCGCGGTCCGGAGGTGAGGCAGAAAAAGAGGTGACCGTTCTAGCATTGATCCAGAAGCGGTCGCCGTGCATTGCTATGGTCATCGTGCACTCCACAGGATGCACGATGCCTTTTCCAGCACGTGGGTTCATAAAAAGCAAGTCCGTTTCGGTGCAGGGCGTAGCAATGGGCTAGATCTGGTGTTGGTGGCGACTGCAGGACACCGAATCGACTGAAAAAGTATTGGACGGCGTCGAAACTTGTCGCTGGAGCCACGACGTGCAGTTAGGAGCACGCGGCGTCCGAGAAGAATACCATGGTACTGGGCAGTTCCGTCGGCACGGGCGTAATTCACCTGGTGTTGGGCATTGAGGGCATCGTCGCGTTCATGAGCGCTGCAATCCTTGCCGACATGGGGAGGTTTATGCATTGAAACGTAATTAATACAGATCTGGGCCCATGGACTGGACTAAACCGGCGCAATTTGGCTGCTCCGACTGGAAAATGAAGCCGTAGAGGAGGTTGCAGGGCGCGGTGTACGAGTGCTGCCTCTGGGGTTCGGTGTCAAGCACGATCTACGCGTCCTGTGGAAGACCAATGGCTCAGGGGCAACGCAGTTGGCATCGCTATACACGGCGTACGAGCGGGTGGCACAGTTCCTTCGCACAAAGTAGTCTGCGCCTCCGTCGACACATGCACATCGAGCGCCTTCTCAATGTTTGCTGCGCCAAATACGTCTTTGGCCGAGGGCACGTTGACGACGGACCTGGTGGCTGTAGTCGCAAACGGCGGCGATGTCCTTGGGCGGGGTCGATGTTACAATGGAGCCATATCACAGATATACTGCCATCTTGGTGGCGCATGTCGAATCGTTGACCGGTTTCACGACGGTTGTCTCCATGTAGCCCGACGTTGAAATCGCGCTTTGGACTGCGATGCTACCAGGCACTCTCCACATCCAAGTGCTTCAGAAATCCATGTCATGTAGCCGCATTCGGTTGTCTCTAGAGGCGGAAGTCGACCCCTCGGCCAGGACAACGTCGTCGCCACCACTTGCACGTCCGACCTTCCGTTCCAGACGTTGCAATTCTCCTCAAAAACCCGCAGCCACCGTCACCTTGTGCACGTGCCTCATTCTTCTTCGTACACCTCCATTGCGTTAGCTTCTGTGTGAGTTGGTGCTCACTCTGCTGCAGGGCGGCTGCCATCGTCACGTCCTCCGGCGTCCGTTTGCTTCGAGTCGAGTTCTGTCGGAGAGTGTTGGTCGCACAGGAAACTCTGTGATTGGTCGACATCTGTCGCCCTCCACCAATGAAACCCCGCAGTTCAACTACATCTCCCGAGACCGCCGTCGCGTCCATCACGATAGTCCGCCAACTGACCAAGATGCTGCTCGCTGCGACTCCGCAAGGACTTGCCCGTGCAGGTGAATCATTGCGCCAGGGCCGCCTCGTCGCGTTTCCAACCGAGACTGTGTACGGTTTGGGCGCGAATGCGTTTGACGCCAAGGCGCTGCTCAGCATCTTCGAAGCCAAAGGTCGGCCGCTGACAGACCCACTCATTGTGCACATCCCAACGGTCGACGACGCACTTGCGCTTGTCGAGCTAGATGACAAAGGCACGGCAATGTTCAAGACCCTTGCGACGGCCTTTTGGCCCGGCCCACTCACACTGATCGCGCCGGCGATTCCTGCCTTGCCTCGTGAGGTGTCGGCCAACACTGGTTTTGTCGGGCTGCGCATCCCGAACCATTCCATTGCCCAGGCTTTGCTGCGTGAAGCAAAAGTGCCCGTCGCTGCACCGAGCGCGAACCGCTTTGGTCACGTCAGTCCCACAACCGCTCAGCACGTCGTCAACGACCTCGGAACATACTCTGGCGGGCTGGAGGTCATCGACAACGTCGGCCATCCGTGCTGCCAAGTGGGCATTGAATCGACGGTCGCGAAACTTGTGCCGGATCAAAACCAGCTTCTTGTGTTCCGGCGTGGCGGCGTGTCCGAGGCGGCGCTCCACGACGTCCTCAACGTCCAACAGCGCCTCCATGTCGACATTGTGTACGCGCAACGCGTGGTAGCTGACCACTCGACCCAGAATCAGGTCGCTCCAGGCCAACTGCTCACGCACTACGCGCCCGACGTCCCCACGTTCATGGTCGACACAACTCCGGTCGCTGCGCCTGCCGACGCCGACGTCCGCACGTGGGTCGTTGTCGATTTCCATGGCCAGCTGCAGGCGCTGCAGCCCGTCGTGGCGGCCTACCTGGACCTTTCCCCACCGTACGCTCGTGATTCCATCGGTCTGATTCAAATACGTGCGCTGGTGATTAGTGGTGACATTACCGAAGCTGCGCGCAACGTGTTCGACGCGCTGCGGTGGGCCGAGCAAGTGCCGAACGCGACAGTACGATCATGGAGGAGGATGCTATCTGACAATTTGTCTGCTCTAGCGCATTTTGATCCCGGACGTGTCGGCTGTGGCCCACGAACACGCCGCCGCCCTCCACGACAGGTACCCGATCTCTCTATCCAGCAACGAACCCTCATGACCACTCACGTGCTCTCCAGATTATTCCGCGCATCGTCTGGCAACCGCACGTCGATTTAACCGTGACAATTGAACCAGTATATTACGAGTCCAAATCCTGCACATACAGCAGTGCTTGCGGCGCTAAGCCCTGGTGTCCACACAATCCACATGACCCATCCAAGTCCCAGGATGTTCGAGGTACGTACGGCGTCTTGCAGCGTCACGTGGCTGTGGTCCGCGTCCCAGCTCTTTCGCGGAAAGTTCGTCGCGAGTTCGTAGCGTACGATCGCAATCTCTCGCTCGAAAAACGCCACGTCGACGAAATCGCGCACCGTCTGCCGCAACACCATCCCGACGTCATGGCATCGGTCTCGTTCACAAACGATAGACCTACTTGAAATGTGTCGGTGGCCCAGAACAACCGCTCCAACTTCGTCCCGTTATGCAGCTGCAGCCTTATGAACGCCGTGTCTTTGCCTTTGGTCGCTGGACCGTTGGTCAGGCGGCTGCGTTTGAGCTCGACCGCGGCTTCGCGTTCGGCCGCCGCAGTCCGCGCGGCCTCTGCTTGCGCATGCAAGCGTAGAGACTCTTCCCTTGCTTCCTCTTCCTCTTTCGCCTTGCGCAGCGCCTCTTCTTCCGCCTGCACAACTTCGTCCAGTCATTGCAATCTACCAGCTGAGTGGTCAATACAGCACCTTGCGCCGATCGGCCTCAAGCGATTGCTGGTATTCTAGGTCTTGCTGCTCGCGCAACAGCTGCGCTTCCGTCCTTCGTGAGATTATTTTAGAGGGGTCAAGCAGATGCATTCGCATCGGAGAGCAGTACAGCTACCGGAAGAGTTCCTGGGCACGGGCAGTGGCGAGCTGCTGCTGATTGCGCTGGACGGCAGCTGTAAGGCGGGACACAAGCGCTGTCTTTGGGATGTTCCCTGCATGCACCAGTTCAGCCACCAAGGGGGAATTGCAACCACCGCACCTTGGACTTTGTCAACGATATTGATGCCGCGGGGCGTGGACAGCACCAAGCACAGAAAGGGAAAGGAAGCTGCACCGAGAGACAGTGAGACACTATATCCCTCTGGTTGGAGAACGGAGCCGGCCCAGAAGAGGACGTTGTCATGACCAGCGACAAATGCCTGCATGTCGTCCGTGCACAACGCGTTCCTGAACAAGATCGTGTAAGAGAACGGTGTCGAGATGGAGCGATCAACGCACTTGCAAAACGACGGCGTGTCTTGGTGAACTTCCGAGTGCAGGTAGACCAGGAGGAACTTGCCGTCAGCCTTGGCCAAGTTGGTAGTATCACGGAACGACAACTGGACAAAATCCGGGCAATGGTCGCCGTATTCTCGACGAAGACTGCTCTGCAGGGAAGCAGCCATGGACTGCAAGATCAAGACGTCAGATTTGAAGCAATGCGGTGATGATTTCTACCTCTGGGGTGTCCGGGGTCGGCGGCCCAAAGATCCATTGCCACAACGAGGTCGACGACGACGCGGCGTCGTTGGTGGAGTCCGAAGACGCAGGGAACCGACTCGATTCAGTTTGCGTCGCGCCGAATGTACTGCCTTCGTCACCACGTCCGCCGCGGCGGCGCAGGCTCGTTGCAACGTCGGCCATCTTTCTCTGCTCAAGAATTGTTCCAACACGTCATTCTTCCGGATAATTCATCCCCCCGGATAAATTGCTTTTTGGGCATGGCAGCGTCGGCCGACATTGTCGCCGCGGCCGCACCGGCGGAGGTTTCCATCGAGGAACAAGAAAATGACTCCGACTGCCGTGTGTACGTGGGTCGCTTGACGTCGCAGGCAAACGAGACCGATCTGCAAGCCTTCTTTCGACCGTACGGTGTGATTCGACACATTTGGATCGCTCGCAAGCCTCCCGGATTTGCCTTTGTCACATACTCCAAGGCGGACGCAGCCCAACGCGCGGTAAATGCAGTCGTAGCTATGAAGAACCCGTGCATATTGGGCCAAACTATCAAGTGTCAGCTATCCAAGGGCGATGATGCGGTGCCCCCACCGGCATCTGCCCCGACTGCGCCGAGGACACGCGTGCGCAAGCGAAAGGGCGAAACGTTCAAGCAAAGGAAAGAGCGCAAACTAAAGGCCATCGAAGCAAGTAGTCGAAGCCAATCAACTGGTCTTCGTTAAGTTATCGTCCTTGGACAAGGGAAAAATGGCGAGGCATAGGCACCATCGTGCTCGACTCCACGAGCACTTCCACCGAGTCGGCCTGCAGCTCTTGCTCGTCCACCGTTTCTTTGCATGCATGTGCCCGTGTAGACGACACAAGCGCTGGAAAGAACATCGACCCTCCTTGGCCCAGTTCATCGCATTCCTGCCACATCGCTGCTGCCCTGACTGGTTTGGACAGGTGGACATCCTTGCCTGGCTGGGCGATGACCGTGGGTGGCTGCTCTGCCACGTCATCCGCGCAGCTGGAACGGATACCGTTTGGGAGGTGTTTCGGTGGAGTCGGCGGCGGTTCCTGGGGCGGACGGGATGGCATGTCGTTGCGTCGGGCATGTGGTCGCTCGATCGACAGCGGAGGCAGCTCAACCTCTCGGATCGCATTGCTCGTGGTTGACGTGTGTGGTGTTCGATAAGAGTGGTGTGGTGACGCCATTGCCACTGTCTTTGCAATTTGACCCGGCGGAACGAGTTTACTCACTCGTCGCGGTTTGGAAAGTCGAAGCGGTGAGCTTCCATCTTCCTTCTCACGGGAAGATGTTGTCGTGGCGACGGATGCGAGAGTACGTGGCTCTTGATGTGCGATCGCGGCGACGGGCGGTTTGTCCAGCACGCGCTCGCGAATGAGTTGAAGCACGTGACTCTGCTCGGCCAACTGCCGCTTCATCTCTTCGTTCTGTTGTTTGATGGCTTTGTACGCGTGCACAATGTCCGCCAGGTCTTCGTTTGGTTTTGTTCGTGGGTCCGCTTGGCGCCGTGGCGACGCGATTTGGTTGCGACTCGAGCGCGATGATCGATGGTCGGACGACGTGTCGCGGGGCGCAAGAGTAGGAGACGGCCGTTCGGTGGTCTTTGTCGCGACGGACCCACGTGCACGCGAGCGCTTTCCATCGGCGAGTTGGCGCTGCTTCTTGTTCCGTGTGCCTTTTGCATCCGCCTTCTTCTTGGATGGCTTCATGGCTGCCATTGCTACATTGTCGGTGGAACGGACAGGGGACTCGGACGACGTCGGTCGTGACGGAGGGGCATCGTCGAGGGCCTCTGGTACTTCGGCGACCTCGGACGGATCCGTCAGATCTGGTGCTGGCATGGCGGCCACGTCATCATCGACCGCGGGACCGTCATGTGTTGCAAGGTGACCCTGATATGATAGAGGGGCTGTTGGCACTTGTGGTGGTGGCGGCTGCTGCGGAACAACACGTTGCGGGCTGTCGATTTCGGCCTCGAGCTTCTTGATCCAATCTTCGCGGGATAGCTTGGCCGGCTTGCCATCCTGAGCAGTGCTTGGCTGCGCCGACATGTGAGAATGGACGACCGACCAAAGTATTCGTATAACATACCTGCATAGCGTGCTGTTTGCTGCCTAGCTGGGACTGAATCGATCGCAGCCACTCGTCGTGGGACACTTGGTGAGCGCGTCGACGGCCACCGCGATGGCCAGCACCGGCGTCGGCCACTAGCGGCAAGCTGCCCGCCCCCGTCCTTGTCGCGTCGCTCAGTGGGGTGTCTGTCGCGGAAGATGTTTTCCTTCTATCCAGCGTTTCCGCTTCAGTTCGCATCTACTGGTAGCTTGTTCATTTGCCCATCGTGACCCGTCCTCACAAAACCTGTTTCCATCGAATCTGTTCCTCCAGCGACTTGGTGTACTCTTCCTGCGACATTTGCTGGGTTACCCGCCGCCGTCCCGTCGGTGCCACCGGCGGGGCTAGCACCTCGTTGTCCTTTGGCGTGCCGTCGGTTGGAGAGCCCGTCGGGTTGTGCGTTCGCATGGCGCTCTTGGTAGGTTTCTGACACATCGAATATGCGTCGATGCGTTAGCCATCGCAGTCGATGTCGACCGCACCTACCTGCCGCCTTTGGTCGTCCAGGGCCTTGATATATTCCTCCTGGCTCAACTGGACAACCTGTCGGCGTCCTCGCACCGGCGGCATCGCCATGGCTGCATCCACGCAACTCCCAAAACAGTTACGTGATGCACGCTGTGTTCCGTTCAGTGGTAACTAACATCACATCCCCTCGGGTGAAATGTCCTGGCGTCGGTGTGGCCCCTTGGGAGAAGCAATGCGCCGTCGGCCACGTCATGCGATGCTCTCGCTCCGCATGGGACAAGCTCTTTCCATAGCTCGTTGTCGGATTCACCTCCGACCCATGGCATGGTTGTCGTTCACAGTAGAGCAGCATGCCACGTGGTGGTTTTGCCCCACCCCGGCTTTTGCGGAGTTGCTCCGCCGGGACGCGCATTCCCCCTGCGGCATCCAGGCATCCAGTGCACAGAGGGTGGCGCTCCTGCTCATCACGACCACCGCGCGGGGCAAGTGGTGGTGGGAAGCTTCTCACCTGGATCGCATTTATTGTACAATATCCAAGATAATTAGATCGCTGACACGATGGACCATCGAGTCCTTGGCGTACATGCCAGCAACTTGTCGCGCGCAACATATCGGCGGCCACGAGTCCACCGGTCGGCGGCAATCGGGGCCACAATCCAAGAAAAGCTAGCGCCCGACGGACTCTGGCCGGCATAGCAGAGACACCCCCACGTTGACATCGCCAGATTCATTGGATTTCGTTTTTGTATGTTGTGGAATGTTCCGATATGCCAGAGGCGCGAGGAAACAAACCGAAACGACGGCCGCCCAGACGAGCCCACGAGGCATTGCGATCGTTCGAAGGCCCTTCGGACGATATCACCACACGTCCAGACTAGCTTTGCCCGACAGGGGGCTGCCGTATGGTTGAGTCTCTGACCTGATTACAGAGATTCGTCGACTGTACTGGCAGTGCGTGGCGGTGTGCTGCTACCGCTCGACGTCCCAAGCCCCACGCACTTGGATGTTGCGGTCTATCGCCATGACCCCTGGCGTGCCGATGAAGACGATCGGCGGCGGTGTGCGGGTTTGCACATACACCGCCAGCAGGGAGAAGTGCTTTCTTCAACTTCTGCCGTGGGTTGGGAAAACATGTCGCAGCGCCCAAACCTCCAGAGAGAGAGTCGGGGAACTCACGTGCGCTGCGTGATGCCAGGTCGAGGAGCGCCTTGCGAGGGCGTCGAGGCGCGCACGATGGAGGCGTTGGGATGCGGTTGTGGCGGGTGGCGTCGTCAGGCTGGATGCGCTGCAGATCCTGGGACGTCGGAATTGAGACATGCATTGGGTTTTGAGTTTCAGTTTCGTTCCACATCGCGATTGCACAGTGGACCAACTGCATTGGGGCCAGGGCGAACACTTGCCTCCGCGGAGCTGTCGATCGGGACGAGAGCGCCGCCGCCGACACGCAGCGCGAACATGCAGACCGCAAGTCCATCCTCTGTCGCATTGCGACGGGCTCTGAACTCGTGGGCGTCGGAAGAGCTCGACCCGAACGTGGACGACCAGCCGTTCTACGACACCTTGAACGAAGACCCGATTCGAGACGGCGGCGTGCGCAACATCTACTCGCGCGAGAACATTGGTCTCCTCTTCAACTACATATGCACGGGGTGGGCCGAAGCGATCCTTCCCGCCACCATCTACCCGTTCATGACCAACTACCTCAACATGGATGGGTACCAGACCCAGGCGGCATTTGTCCTCATCACGTTCCCATATATCCTCAAGACGTTCTTCGCGATTCTGTCCGACTGCGTGCCCATTATGGGTCGACGGCGCATTCCATACCTCCTCATCGGGTGGTCCATTTGCCTCTGCTTTCTCGTCATTTGTGTCTTCATCCCGCAGGGAAACGGGTACTGGAAGCACGGGGACCTGAACACGTTCCGCGGCGACGAATCGCTTCGCACGGTATGTTGCGCATCCGTCCATGTTGTTGACCAACCGTGTTATCGTCCTGACCCTGCCGTCCGTCGCAGGTTGTAAACCCGAACGCTCCGAACACCGGGTTTGGATACATTTTGCTCATGATGGGCGCGACGGCAGGGTTCTGCATGGCCGATTCGGCTGGGGACGCCGTCATGGTCGAGTTTGCGCAGCGGGAGCCGATGAGCATTCGCGGAACGACCCAGACCATCGTGACGCTGGCCAAGTTTGTGAGTGGCGGGGTCGCCGCCGCCATCATCGCGGTCGGGTTCAACGGCGTCGAGTACGGCGGAACGTTCAACTGGTCGCTAAACTTCAACCAAGTCATGATAGTGGCCGCTCTGGCGCCGGTGCGATGCCGACTCGTGTGCCGTGTGGCGCTCATGGACGCGTAGGTCGTAGGGATCGCGACGTCGTACTTCATCCCGGACGACCCGATCAACCTGGACGACGACGGGCCAGCGTGCCAGACACTCCACAGTACCTTTATCGAGCTGTGGAATGCCGCCAAGAAGCGTGCCGTGTGGCAGCTCATGGCGTTCAATTTTCTCAACGCGTTCTTCTTTGATGCGGTCGCGGCGCCGTCCGACGTGATCAAGCGGACATGGGCCAAAGTGCCGCCGATTGTCGATGGTACGGTCGCGATCCCGTCGCCATGGTCATGTCAATCATAGGCGTGTTCAACAACATTTTTGCCGTGTTTTTGTTTGCGCTGGCCATGCATGTGACGCGCAACCATTTCTTGCACTCGGACTGGCGGCTGGTCATCTTTGCTACAACCGTCACGACCGTCGCGATCCAATGGACGGTGGATTTCGTCATGGTGTTTGATGTGGTGCGGTCGCCCGAGTTTTACGTCGGCGTCCCGCTCACGTACCAAGTGCCGCTCGCCATTCGCAACCTCGTTGTGACCTTTGCGACGGTCGAAATCGCCGACGAACGATTTGAAGCGTCCACGTACGCGCTCGTGTCCACCATGAACTTGATCGCAGGTACTGGATGCACGTGGTCGGCCGTGGGGGTGTCGGTTTGTTGTGGCGTTGTGAGTTTGGCGGCGTCTGTTGGAAACGTTGACAGGATGTGCGGTCGACGTAGGTCCGATCTCGACGTCGCTGTTCAAGCAGATCGACGCGAGCTTCCTCGCGTACAAAGACGACATTGCCAAGGACACGCGCGAAGTGCGATGGGAAGTGGCGTACTGCCTCATGATCTGCTACTGCGCGCGCCTGTTTTCAATCGTCACGCTGATCTTGCTCCCGCGCCAAAAGAAAGAAGCGCAGGAGCTCAAACTCAAAGGCAACACGAACGCGCAACTCGCGCTCGTGACGTTTCTCGTCGGCGCGTTTGCTCTTCTCTGGGGCGTCGTCACCAACGTCATGTCGATTTATCCTGGGACATCGTGCCTCCCGATTGCCGGCGGTCCCGGCTGCTGTGCGAACGGGAGCCCAGCGATACACCGCGGCGGCATCACGTGCTAAAGCCGCCCCACCCTCGACTACCTCCATATAAATTAACCAGTGTACGAAATGTGAATGGGACCGCCCGCATGCAAACAGCGTAGCCGAGCGCGAGGCTTCTGCATGCGCCAACGACACACGTCTCACCCCCATGCCGACAACCATACCCACCTCCTTCGACTCTGGCGTGCGGTGGTCCGTTGGTAGCCTCTTGACGGAGCGCGCACGATCGGCCGAGGGCACGCCACCAGCATGACCGACGACAGGAGCTCTCGCCGACGGGCGTCGGCCCGTCCGTGACAATCTCGCGGGGGTCTCTCGGTCGCGACGTCGTACCCGCTGGTGGAGACGGCAAGAACCGGCGGCTGCAACTCCGTGCCACGGGAGAGGCAGCACAAGCAACAGGGAAGCACACATTACTCGACGATGGATGGGACATGCACAACGTTACAATGACATTGCTCACGGATCTTGCCGTCGATTTGTCACCATCCTGCGAGCCATGCCGAGATTTGTGTCGAACGGTTTGCAAGAGCAATCGAGACGGACTTGCTATCCTCTTCGTCGACCTGCCGACTGGATCGGCTGGAGCTTGTCTGGGTTCACTTCGTCCCACTCGATGCCAATCACGCGCGCGATAAAACCCTTCTCTGGCTTGGGCGCGGCGGCCGCGGCGGCGCGGTCCTTGAGAATGTTGTAGCACGTCTTGCAACAACGCTTCTCGTCGAGGACACCCGCGCCCTTGTGAATGCGACCGGGGAAGCCCTGTGGGAACTGGACAAACGGAATAAAGACGGACGCGTCGTCGGCGCAGCACAGCCGACCGCAGTGCGTGCAATGGTACTTGCGCCGACCAAATCCAAACTTTTTGTTGCACAGCATGCACTCGCTCCGTTCCTTCTCCGAAATGAACGTGGGTGGAAAGTAAATGTGCGACAAGAGGTACTTGAGCGACGCCCGGTTCATCTTTTCAAACACAGTCTTCCCGTCCGAGTCCTCCACGTCGAGCTTGGCACCAGCGCGAACGAGGGCGCCCGCCACCTTGAGCAGCCTACAAATTGCCCGCATCAGCATGCTCGTCCAACAAATGCATCACATGGCGCCACGGCCATCATGGCAAGACGTACTTGAGGTTGACAGCCGTGTGAATAATCGTCGTGGCGTCGTGCACGTCGTTCGGGTTGGCGCCAAACTTGAGCAGCATGTTGACAATGATAATGTCGTCCTTCTTGTTGGTCATGACGGCAATAATGAGCGGCGTCAACCCACGCGAGTTGCGCGTCGTGGCGGGAGCACCAGCTTCCAACAGCAAATGCACAACGTGGGGCGTTTTCGTCGCGGCAAAGTGAAGCGCTGTGTTGCCCTTGTCGTCTTCGATCTTGAGCAGCTCGGCGGTCGGCGCGACGTGTGTAAATTGATCGAGCATCATCTGGATGAGCGACACATTCCCGCTCTTGACGGCCAGGTGGAATGCCGTTTGGCCGTGGTTCGGCTCGCGGCGGATGAGGCACTCGGGCCCGTTCTTGTCCTGTCGAAAAAAAAACACCCACGTCATCCACGCATGGTCGATCGAGATGTTTTCCGAACCTGGCGGACAAACGGGAGCACGCCGCGCAAGTCTCCCTTGGCAGCTGCTTCGTGCACAGTGCTCATCGGTTGCGCGGGTTCAGTCGTCTTGGTCTTGGTGATCGTGCTGCGGTGGCTGGTCGAGTCACGGCCACCCATGCCAGGCATATACACGTTCAGCGGCGGATCGTCGGGCTGTTGGGTGGTTTTGGTCGGGATGGCCGGCGCAACGGTGTGTGGGATTACGAGCGGCGCATAGTTATCATCGTCGTCGCTGTCGTCGCCAAACTCTTCCTTGGTCTCGTCCAAGTCAGAGAGGCGATGGTGGTGGTGCAGCGGGTCGTTGTCCTCGAGTTCTTCTTCCTCTTCGACCAGCATCACCTTGTGTTCGTTGAACGATCCGTTGTGGCGGTTCTCTCCGTCTTCGTCCAAAATCGCCAAGTCGTCTTCGTGCATCGAGTCCATCATGGCCATGTCGGACACGGTGCTTTCGCCGCGGTTCTCGCGGTTGACGATCGGTGGATACGACGACGTCGCGGCGGCTGGACCCGCGGACGTTGCTGCCTCGGACGCAGCGGGGGCTTGGTACGCTGGAACGTCCTCAACCGCGATCGCCGTCGCATTGGACGTGTTGGACGCGGCCGAGGTTCGGTTGTCCACCGATCCACGAGCGTCAAGGGCAGCCGACACGTTGGATGCAATCGAGAGCTTATTGAAGCTGCTCTCAACGGGTGGTTGAGGTGGAAGGGCGACGGGGGCGGGCTTGGATTTCTTGAGGATCGACGTCGGAACCGTGACTGGAATCGGAGGGGCTGCTGGAGGCGGCACGGTAGCTGAGTCATGAGATTTTAACGTTGGTGGTGCTTGTGGTGGGTGATGATGGGGTTTTGCGGCTGGAGGAGGGGGTGGCATGTGAGCAGTAGATGCTCGCGGGGCATTCGACGATGCAATGCCTTTCTTCTTCATTACAGACCCACGTTCCTGCATAGATAAACGGGAATCCATGGGTTTTCCTGCATTCGTGGGACTCGTCACGCCTTCGTTCATCATTGTGGGTGGGGTGAACGACTGCCGCTGCGGCTTGTGCGATGCCGAGGCAGACATGCGAGGCTGCAACGCCGACGGGCGACTACTCTGCAAAAGGGACTGGCGAGTTTTGGCTTCCACATTGCGTGTGACGTTCTCTGGGCGCGTGAGGCGCAACGTAGCAGGCAAGTCACATTCTTGAAGGTATTTGACCACGTCTTCCAACGTCAAGTTGAACGTGTCGAGTTCATTCACAGCAAGGAGAACATCACCTGGCACCACGTTTTTGATGCCATGGGGAAACCCTTTGCCCGTAATGCGACTCACACTGACGCCTGCGCCGCCAGGGTTTGTCGTGAGCGCGACACCGAGATCCCCGCCTTCCCAAATCAACTGGTACTCTGTCGGGTCGTCCTCGACGTACCCAGTAACGCTGCTGAAGCTCGAGTCATTCACAAGGTCCGCATACTCTGCCGCTTGCTCATCGATCCACGACTGTCCAGTCGCCATCGTCGTCAGAAGGGTGGGGGCAGCTCGGCCGAAGTGAAAATGCTGCCACCATCTAGGCAAGTGATTTTTTTTCACGGTACTGTCGAAAAATCCGTAGGCACGTGTGTCACACATGGGACAAACGACAAAAACCGCCCGGAAAATATTTTTTTTCCAAGGTAATTTTTGGAACGGTCCGGAAATGAGGCACCAATCGATATCCGGATGTTACAAGATCGCAAATCGATCGTAATGCGGGCAAGAGGGGGCGCGTTGGTGGCCTTGGCGCTGGCGTGGCAGCTTGCAAAAGCAACTGGAACGGCAGTGGGAAGTGCAGCGCACCAACTAGGTGACGTTAGTCGCGCTGTCAACCTCGTTGCGCAGGCCAACGGAATAGACAACGCCGGCTTGGCAGTCAACAATGACAGCGTCGAGGCATGGCATCGCCTCGGAGCCGTCGCGTACCACGAGGGCCGTTTCCACGAAGCACAAACGTACCTGGAACGAGCGATTCTCGTCGCCCCATCCATGGAGCTCTCGGGATTGACACACTGCAACCTTGCTGAGACCCTTCGGAAGCTCCATCGGCCACAAGATGGGCTCACTCACGGCCTCGTATGTCTCAACTTGACAGATGGGTCCGAGTTTAGCCTGCTGGTGCTTGCATGGCTGTACAAAGATCTGGACGAGTCCGCAAAGGCCATGGATGCGCTACAGCGTGTTCTTACCATCAATAGCCAGCATCTCGAGGCGTGGGATACACTAGGTTCGTGTCCCCAGCGTCCACTCGTCCAAACCAAGGAATTCATCCTTTCTCATGGCACAGGAACGATCTACTTGGAACAGTCGGACGCGGTCTCTGCGTTCGATGCTTTCAATCACGTGGTCGCGATCGACGCCTTCGACTTCCGCGTACAGGACCTTGAGTGGACGCTGCAAGCTCCATCTTGATGGCTTCGGGTAGGGATATGCTGGGCGAGGGCAAGCACTGCATTTGCAAAGCCTCTTCGATCGCGCCGAAGCAGACTACGAGAAAGCGCTCCAAATCAACCCGCATCACGACCCGACGCTGCAATACGTTGGAATTTTGAACCAAGTATGAACAATCGATGGCATGGCGTGCCTCCACCGCCGTTCTAGCAACGGGGCCGGTTGGACCGTGCGGCGGCAATTTACAAGCAATTGCTTGTCCGCCAGCCCACAAACGTCGCGCTGCTCAACAACTTGGGGGCGGCCCTCATGTACATGGGGCAAGCCGACGCCGCGCGTCCGTACTTGGAACAGTCCATCCGGGTCGACCCCACCACTCCACAGAGTTATGTCAACTTGAAGACGTATTACGCCGATTCGGGTATGCCGCAGCAGCACACCACTCGAGCCAAATTGGTTTGTCCTGCTAGGCAACTTGTCCATGGCGCGGCAGATGCTCCAGCACGCATACAACGTCTCGAACGCCGACGTCCTTCTGTACTGCGTCTTTGGGGTTTTCACGACGTGCTCATGCACGTGATGCGCGTAGAATCGACTTGGCAACCCTGCTTCCGCAAGTGTACACGTCTCAGGAACATCTAGATTCGACGAGGAAGGACATGCATGCAGCCCTTGACGCACTTTTGGCGGCGTCGCTGGACGTCGAGAACCCCGAAGCGGTCGGAACAAAGGTCCATGTGCCGCGCTGAGTGCCTGGTTTAGTTTGAAATGCGACCCCCCTTCTACTTGGTCTACCAAGGCCGGAACGACGTCGATCTCCAGGTGCATTGGCGAAACCCATGCACGCCACGTGATCGTTGGGATGTAGACCAAACTGGCAAAGGTACACAGCAACTCGTGCGCGGCGCTGCATTTTGAAGCGCCGCACACTCGCGTGGGCGTCGGCAGCTTGATCGCGTTCGACTCGACGCCGCGCCGACTCCACGTCGGGTTCATGTCCAAGTTCTTTGTCTCGAATCACGCGCACGGCATGCTCCTCCGCGGGGTCTTGCAGCATCTCAACCGTAAACTATTCCACGTCACGCTCGTCGTCGTGCCTGATCCCCAGCAGCCCGTGGATTCCGCCATGGCCGCCGCCGCAGACGACATCAAGGTCCTCAGCATGCACCTCGCCCACTGCCAGCAGGTACGCCCCGGTTTCCGCCTAGTAGTAGTCGTACTCATCATGCCTTTCAAAGCCATGGAGCTCATTCCATCCGGCTTGCTCCTGTCGCGTTGGAAAGCGTCGATCCAACCATCGTACTAATGGCCGAGCGTCGCGGGTAGGACTTGGCGGCGCTGCAACTGGATGTGCTTGTGTTTGCCGATCTCATGAGTGAACCCATGACGTACTTTTCAGCATTTGGACGGCTCGCGCATGTTCAAGCGGCTTTCTGGGGCAACCCCACGACGTCGGGTGAGTCCTCGTCACGATCGTCTACTGCAGGAGGAGGTGCCTGCGATCTGTCCGATCTCAACCTTTGCGTGTATCGAAGGCATTCCTACCGTGGACTACTTCATTTCGGCAGACGTGATGGAGTCGAGCCCAGACCCTGCCGTCGACGCGCACTACTCGGAGCAGGTCGTCCTCTTGTCCGGCCTAGGCATTTGGTAAGTGCACACTTTTGACTTCACTGCGTGGTTGCGAGTGATCCGACTCCAGGTACGACAAGCCTGCTGTGCCAGCGCAACTAGGCCATCGGAGGTACTGGGCACTCGTACCCAAGCGACCTTCCTGAATCGTTCGCTTTTTTGACGACGACGCTGGCTTTGACGTTCCTTTGGCTGCAGAGACTACAACCTGAGCGAAGCTTGGACCGTCTACATGTGCCCCCAGAGCGTGTACAAGTTTGTACCAGAGTTTGATAGCGTCCTGGCCGAGATCCTGGCCACGGACCCCCATGGCCACCTCGTGCTGCTCGAAGCTCGTTATGCGTACGGCATCCACTACAATGATGTGTCCTGTGTCACCGCATGTCGTCGTGGTAGTCTATGGACGCAGCAGTTCCAGACGAGACTTCGCAGCGCCATGTACAACGCGACGGACCTGTGGAGCCGCGTGCACTTTTTACCGCGGGTCGGTGGCAGCGCCCCTTTTTTGAAGCTCCTCTCGGTGGCGGACGTTGTGTTGCATCCGTTTCCATTTGGCGGATCGAAAACGTCCGCGGTAGGCGCGATGCTCCACGGAAGGTGGAATGAAGTGGCGATGAAAGCACTTGTAGGATGCTCTCCTGCTGGGCCTGCCGCTGGTCGCGATGAAGACACCGTTTCTGCGCTGTCGCATGGCGTACTCGTTCTACAAGCACATGGGACTCCTCGAGCTCGTTGCTACTACCGTCGAAGAATATGTTGCGATCGCGTTGAAACTGGGCACAGACGCCGCGCATCGCAACGAAGTACGCATCTTCTGCCCTCTCCTCCACCGCAAGCACTCATCGTGACCTTTGGCCATAGATGGCGCGACGCATCCAGCAGAAACAGCACTTGATCTGGGAAAACAGGGAGGTCGTTGCCGAGTGGGAACGGTTCCTGTACAACTCGGTGCGTAGTTTGGCCACTTAGACCGCCACAGCTTCCCATAACGTGATAATTCATCGCCTTTGGCGGCATGGAGAGCGTCAGGACCGCTTATCGCCTCCTCCCCAGGTCCCGCGGACCATCCCTTCCCAGGTCATCGGGCACATTTTGTAGAAGTGTTGGGCCACCCGATTTTGTCACGAAAGTAAATGTATTGAATGCCGAAGGAAAATCAATTTACACAGGTGATGTGTATGTGTTTGCACAAGTTTTATTGAAAAATAGAGGATATTTTTGTGGTCGCTGTGGCGCGGGCGTCGAGTGACTTGCTATTGACTCATTGCTGGAACATGTTGTCCCGTGCCGTGCGCCGCTCCCTCCACACCACCGCGATCCGTGCGGCCGCCGACAATGCTGCTACCGGCGCGGCTGCCACCAAGGTGACGTTGAACCTGAGCACCCCACACCAAGCGTTCTACAAGGGCGTGCAAGTCGACCTGGTCCAAGTGCCCGGCATGATCGGTGAGTATGGTATCACGGCGGGCCACACCCCTATCATCTCGCAATTGAAGCCCGGTGTGATTGCGGTCCACGAAGAGCGTGAAAAGGTTGTGAAGAAGTTCTTCACTGCCGGTGGTTTCGCCTTCACCCACGCCAACTCGACCACGGACATTGCCGCCGTGGAATTGATCAAGGTCGAGGACATTGACGCTGCTGCCGCCGAGGCCGGCGTCCAAAAGTACAAGCAAGCATTGGAACAAGCCGCCGACGGTACCCCCGAAAAGGTCGAAGCCCAAATTGCTTACGAAACCCACGTTGCCATGGTCGCCGCTTTGGCCTCGGCTTAGAGACATTCGACCGACCATAATAGCGTCGAAACATTCGTGGTGAAACTCTTTCATACATCCTCGACTTGTACCATTCCGTCCGGCTGTCTTGTCGAGTGGAGCACGTGCGAAGGCTGTCCGGTCGCGAGCTCTGCATGAACCGCCCACCCCTCTCGTCAAATTCTCGCTTTCTCCAACCGACACACATTTCCAGGAGGTGCAAATTGGGGTAGAGGGCGACCAGACCACTCGAAGTGACAGAACTGCACATATAGGAATCGTTTCCTACGTATCCCATCGTGATGTTCCATGCATCGGCCCCACAAGCCGATGGAAGTCCAGTTGGGATGGCACATCCCCATGAAGAACGTCGTGGCCACGGCAATCCCGATGACCTTTTCCACTGCTATCTCAGCAGCTCATGAACTTTGTACACGGTTATGTGAAAGACCTGGTCATGCGCCTGAAACACTGACAGCATAGTCTACCGTAGTTTGGCACAGCCGACAATCGAATTGAGGGCCCAACGATCCAGGAGTTTATGGCACATCGATCGTTACGTCCACGGACGCTTGTTACGACTTACAGATAACACGCTTGTTCACGTTACTTTGGTTTAGATCCACCCGTTGGCATACTCGCTCTCGACGCACATCACAAACGACTCGAGAGGCGTCGTTTTCGTGGCCGCAACTCGTGAAGAGGCAGTCGCGGGCGATTTGGACCATGCCAGGGCGAAACCCCATCACTTCGTTGTAGGTTGAGTATGCTTGGAGGAGGCGGATGACCTGGCCTTTCACTTTCGTCGACACTCCATGGACAGATTGCTGCACGTGCTTGTCAATGACACTGTACCATGGACAGTCGTTGCACGGACAAATGTAGTCGGACACGATAAAGTGGGACCGCGCGGCGAACACGAACGGAATGTCGTCCTGCGAGATGGGCGTCGAACTCATGGACGACAACGACCGGCGATACGAGCACGCAAACGTCGACACGAGGTGGTCCGCAGAGTCTACCTCGTCGTCATCGCTCAAGTCTGTGGCGTACTCGGACGAGCACGCCGTGCTGCATAGGTCGTCTTCATCGTTTGTTTCGCGGATGGCGTCTTCAATCTTCCACGTGTGAGCGGGCCAGTCGGCAAGTGTTTTGACGCTTATCAATGGCGTGACCTGCGGTTCATCCATACGCTTCGGGAGCTCGGGCTGTGCATTTGCCGCGGGTAATGAGCTGCAGGACTCCGTGACGCCATCAGGGCACGACATCTCGTCCACTCGTTCCACACGGAGCTCGACGTCGTTGCTGTTTGTAGTATTCATTTCTGGTAGTACTGGCTTGGAGAATGGGGCGTTTTTGTCAAAGATCACGTTGAATTGGTCACACACTTCTTCATACGCGTCTTGTGGTGACTTTGTCGTCGTCACGGAGGTGCTCGGGGAAACGATCGCTCGGAGTACTTTGATCGGCGACCGCCGTCGGCTCTGCCGCGTCGCGGATCGTTCGCTTTGATCCTCGTGGACGTCGTCCTTGGTTTGGAGATGCAGCGATACCAAGTCACCGTCCCATCGTAGATCTCCCAACGCACTGTTGAAAGTCTTCTCGATGACCGGCTCGTCGTCGTTGGTGTCCGTACCAGGCGAATGGTACGAGTCGTCGACGACATCCGTGTACATGTCGAGGCTGTCATCGCGGACACAGACGGCTTTCAGCGCAGTATTTCCCATGGCGGTGGCGCGTGTGTACAACAAGTGAAATTCGACAATGACGAGCTCGGCCATTTGGACGAGACCGCGATGACCATCACCAAAAGATCGCGGCGCTTCCACAAATCGCGCCCTGCCATTGGTCGATTGAAAACATGGACAGTGACCTCAAGTTACACAAATGGCGCGATGCCATTGGACAATGTGCATCCAATCCATTCGCAGCAATCCTTCTCCACAATCATCAACGGGCACGCGAACGATGCAAGGGATGGATGCATGTGTGCAGCGATCCACTCGGGTCGTTCGAGAGGGTGTTGCGATCCGCTCGTGGGAATGGAGGATGCGACGCGCTCTTGCTGAGCAATGGAAATCTGTAGTGCTGCCGTCATGTTGTCAACTATGCAGGACGTACAACGCGTGCGTGGCAGTCGCGTTTGCAGGAGCGGGATTCAACTTTAAACGCTGGTAAGTCGACGACAGGGACTCATAAGAGGTCAATCACTCACACGTATTGTATCCGCAACGTGATTTGCGCTCGGTGTTACAACCTTCCTTGATCCGAATGGGGCAAACGGAACTACTTACCCAGTGCCATTTATGTCGACCTGCCAACAAACAGGAACTGAAATGAAGTGTGTATTTACAGCACAGAGAGTCAATCCAACAGGAACACGAATGATTGTGTTTGTGGACCCGAGCGACGTCTCCCACAAGTTTCTGGACTGGTCAGCGGGACTTGTGAGGGATGGCCGCCGCTTAGCGCAGTGGAAGTACCTGGACGACCTCGATGACGACCTAGAGCAAGACTAGCCGAGAAGGTGCTGTTAAAGAATTGGATGGCATGCATGTGGATGGCGACATCCGTCTTGGCCAGGACGACTGCGTGTTGGTGATCCACTACATGACCTCGAGCGTGTGACGTCAACATGAAAATACAAAGAGAGCGATGCAAAGCCTCCGCCCAACAGCGCAGCCAAACGTAGCTAGTAGAGCACCACGAGCTAGCACGACGAAAGATCACAACAACACGGTGCTCGTTATGACGGCCGAGAACCCCCCACCACGAACTGGTGTAGCGACTGTCCACAATGCAAAGCCAAAAGGATGGGTACACAAGGATCGCAGCCAGCACCGTGCTGTAGCAGCTTTCAGTAGTGGCAAGCGACAATCTGTAAGCGCCGGGCCAGTACGTCTTGGAGTGCTGTTTGCGGAAAAACATGCATCGGTTTTGTGACGGAAGCCACTTTCCTGGACCATAGCCATGGTGGATAGCGTTTCCGAGTAAAGGTCAACACGAATCTCGTCGTTGCCACGTTACGATCTGGGACGCGAAACACAAAGTAATCTCCCTCTGCCGTGCCTTCCTAGATATCCTGGACTGGAACAATGGCATCGCTGTCGATGGCAGACGACTCGACGACGACAACAAGTCGCTTGTATTGTAGCTTATAATAAGAATAAGAAATATTTACCACTTCTTGCGGAAGCCGCCGCCGCGTCCGCCGCCGCCGCGAAAGCGACCGCCTTTTTGGCCACCTCCGCCACCGCCTTTACGGGTCGCCATGTCGGCGAGTTGCGATGGCACTGGCTGATGTGCCGCCGTGAGGATTTCGATCAATTTCTTCGCGCAAGGTTGGTCGGTCGACGTAAAGAACGAAAATGCCGTCCCCTTGGCCCCAGCACGACCTGTTCGTCCAATGCGATGAATATAGTCTTCGATGCCGTTGGTGCCGCCAGGCATGTCAAAGTTGATGACAACACCAACGTCCTTGACATCCAGGCCGCGCGCGGCGACGTCCGTCGCAAAGAGCAGCTTGACCGTACCTTGCTTGAACTGGTTCATGGTCAGCGTGCGCTCGAACTGCTCCTTGTCGCCGTGGAGGCATCCGACTGCGTACCCGGCGTCCCAGAATTCTTGGCCGAGGCGTTCGCAAGTGCGTTTGGTGCGGAAGAACACAATAGTTTTCACGTGCTCGGTCACGTCCGTGTTGGTCGGGTCGGTCATCGTCACGATCCGATTCATGAGCGTGATCAACTTGTCCTTCTTCTCGTCTTCGCGGCAAATATCGATGACTTGCTCAATGTCCTTGTTCGCTTGGAGCACGTTGATGTCGCCCATGTTGACTTGGACTGGATGCTTCAGGAACTCCCGCGCCATCTTCTGGATGCTCTTGGGCCACGTGGCGCTGAAGAGGAGCGTCTGGCGGTTCTTAGGGATTTGCGCCACGATCGTGCGAATTTGCGGCTCAAACCCCATGTCGAGCATTCGATCGGCTTCGTCCAGGACCAAAATCGACACGTTCGCCAAGTTGACTTTGCGCATTTGAATGAAGTCGTTCAAGCGACCGGGGGTCGCCACGAGGCAGTCAACACCTGTGGACAACGCGTTGAGCTGGTTGAACTTTGGCGCGCCGCCAAACACACACGCGGTGCGCACGGCGGGCTGGACCCGGCTGAACTTCTTGGCCTCCACTTCGATCTGGGTCGCCAATTCGCGCGTCGGGGCCAACACAAGGATTCGAGGATCGCGTCCGGACGACTTTTGCTGCATGATGTGGTGGAAACTAGGCAAGAGGAAGCCGACTGTCTTGCCGGAGCCCGTCTTGGCGACGGATATCATGTCTTGCTTGGATAACGCGATGGGCCAGCTCTGCGACTGCGTCGGAGTCGGCGCCGTATACCCGGCCGTCTCGAGACACTTGATAATGGCCGGCGAGAACGGGGTATCCTTGAACGCCAAGATCGGGTCGGGGCAGTTGTAGTGTGCGGCAGGGCCAATGACTTCGATGGAGTGATTCGCTCGCCACTGTGCGCCAGACGAGCCTTTGTGGGCAATCTTGTGGCTCTTTTCGTCTGCAGTCGAGTCGCTGCGCTTGCGCTTGGGCACCAATGCCGACGGTGACTTGGCTACGATCGGCATCTTGGCAAGTTTGGATATGGACATTCTGGCGGGGTGATACGGAATAGATGATGGCATTAATAATAATCATGTAAAATGGATCCTGCGTTCAAGTATCCTGTGTCAACAGTTAAAATGGCAGTTGTTTATCACTCTTTAAATGAATGAACCATCTGCCACGGATATCTCCCAGCACCAACCAATTCCGCGAAACGATTGGCCAACCAATCGTTGGACCGTGATGGAACTGGCCAATCAGAGCCCGCGGGACTCTGTGCTGTGGCGTTGCCACGTACCCGGCTTGGCCTCTCACACGATGCTGTGCCCGAGCAAAGGATGAGGATGGCCGCTGTTTGCACAGCCGACTGTTGGAACAGTGCTGGCGTTGGCGTAACCTTGATCAAGTGGCCCTGATCTTCCACGCTGCACATTGGTTTTGCGACAGTGGGTCGGGACTCGCCTTCGGTGCAGTTGCAACGAGAGTCGAAGCTGTGGTAATGGTGGCGCTCTAGACTTCCTGCTTGGACCGTCGCAGCAGCTTGACGTCATGAAGACATCTTTTGTGGAGATGGATATATTTCGATGGTATCGCCTCAAGCATGAGAAAAGTTGAGCCACTGAGGACGTCAAGTCAGTCACCGAAGCCAGCGTCTTGTCACATAATCTATATGCAATCTGTGACCACGATGGAACAAGTCATCGTCATCCATGCAAGGTTCTCTCCTGCCTCTCTCCCTCGATGCATCATAACGAGGTTGGGGTGCTTCCATCCCTGCCACTGCTGAAGAAGACGTCGGCAACGACTTTATTGATGTAGATGCGTCGCTTTCTATCGAGTTGTGTGGTTGACTTTGGTCATGCAATACAGCAGCATGCCCTGGAGAGCAAGAATAAGGGCCCAAAGGATGGCCATGTCCCGCCCGACGTTGTCGAACGAGAACGCTTGAACAGCTGTACGACAAAATCCTTGATGCGTATCGCGGAAGCGTCGAGTGCGTTGAAAACGGGCGTGGATTGACCTTGAACCTGCGTCGTCAAAATGATCTCGAGCATGTAGTGCACGGGGCTGACCCAATACGCCCACTGCCATCCCTCGGACAGCGCGTTGCCGTCAATCATAAAGCCGGAAGACTCAAACAGGAGCGCCGAGAGGCCGCCCCCCATGAGCACGGCCACTTGCATTGTCGGCAATGCGTAGACCAAGAGATGCCCTTGGTACGACCACAGCGCCATGCTGACGACGAGAGAGACCCAGAACCACATCCACGCCTCGTTTGTCGTGCTGAGACCGCAAAACCAGTTAAAGCACGTGAGAAACAGCATCGAGAGCCCAATGCAGTAGACAAACTCGACCACTGCCAACGACAACGCATGCGCGACCGACGAGTACATGGTCGACACGTATTCGCGGTCATACACGCTGCGGTTCTGCGACACGAATGGGATCGCCATCGTTATGACGGAAATGCACAGGAACGATGTCACCATGAAGATCAGCGCCATTTGATTCACAACGTCGACGGTCGAGTTGAGAAACACGAGCCAAAAATGAGCGGCACCGTCACGACCGAGATGGCGCGGGACACATTGTACGACCGCGACCGCCAGTACGACGACCGTTGGCGTTCGACCAGCAGCTTGAATTACGTGGTGAACGAATGTTCGTACTTGGTTGACAATTCCAACTTTGTGCCGACCGGCGCAGACCACGACTCGATGGCAGATGCATTGCCCAAGTTGCTTTGCATGTATGCCGCCGCAAAATCGACGTCGATCTTGGCCCCGCCAGTCCCGGCACCGATGCAATTGAGCATGTACGTGGCCGGGTTTTCGCTCGCGCCGATCGGGTCGAGCCCGGCAAAGTGGCCAAAGTACTCGAGCAAGTGCACGCTCTTGGGCCCGAGGTCCCCAAAGTAGACGAGTTCCCCACCCGTCTTGAGCAACAGGAGCTTGTCAAAGAGCTCGAACAGCACCGTCGACGGCTGATGGATCGTGCACACAACGGTCCGGCCCGACTCGGCAATGCGCTTGATGCACTCCATCACAATCGTCGCGGCGCGGGAATCCAACCCCGTCGTCGGCTCGTCCAAAAACAGAATGCTCGGGTTCGACAGGAGCTCGACCCCAATCGTCACACGCTTGCGTTCGCCTTGGCTCAGGGTCAAGTACTGGGCGTCGGCCTTGGGGGTCAGCTCCAGCACGTCCAAAATGTCGTCGACAAACGCCTCGCGCACCGACGGGCCGTGCGACAACGCTGCTCCTCGACGAGTTCTCGAACGGGCTCGACGCGTCGACGACGTACGACATTGCCAAGGCGGTGCGGACGATGGCCGACGTGTTGGAGAAGACAGTCGTCATGACGATGCTGCAGCCACCGCCCGAGGTGTACAACATGTTTGACAACGTTTTAGTGCTGGACAAGGGCGAGGTCGTGTACAACGGGCCGCGGACGACGCTGCCGTCGTACTTTCGGTCGATCGGGTTTGAGTGCCCGCCGCGCAAGGACATTGCCGACTTTCTCCAGGAACTCACGACGCACTTGGGACCACGGTTCGCGATCCCGCACGATTCAACTACGTACCGTCGACCCCATCCGAATTCGCCGCCGTTTTCCAGGACAGCGCGTTGTTCCGTGAGCTCGACAGCAACGTGTCCGTGGTCCAGGCAAACGATCATCTCCCATCCGTTCCGCCGAGGGTCGCTCTGCGATACAGACAGTGCATGGACGTCGCGTTTCGCCGGACGTTGAAAGCGTCGCTGCGGGACGTGGCGACTCGCATGGGGCAATCTGTCGTGTTGGGGGCTGTCCTTGGGACCGTGTTTCTCGACGTTGGGTGCAATCGCTGACCAGAGGAAGTGTTTCGATTTGTCAAGGTTGGCCTGTTCTTCTTGGCGATCCTGTTTCAAGTGGTGACAACGCTGTCTGCCATCGACGCCGGCATTGCGCTCCGGAAGGTCCTGTACGATCAAATGGCGAGCTACTTCTTTTGGACGTACACGATGTCGGAAGGTGTTGCCGAGGTGTTGTGGACCATTCCGCAAGTGATTCTGTTTGCCACGTCTCTGTACTTTAATGTGGGCCTCCACGCGAGCGCTGCATCGTTCGTGATGTGTGCGGCGGTGCTCTTCCTCGCGTCCGTCACGTACGCGCAATTCTTCAAGTTCTTTACCGCCATCGCTCCGGACGTTGTCATTGCCAAAGTCATCGCCATCTTTGCATTCTTCCTCCACGTTGTCTTCTCCGGGTACATCCTGCCCGAGGACAAGATCCCGGCCCCGTGGCGCTAGGTCTTTTGGACCAACCCATTGGCGTATCGCTCGCCGTCAACGAATCCACGGCGCCAACCACGGACGTTTACGACACGATGTTGCCGATGGTGCGGCCGGGAAGCAACTTTCTTGGTCAAGTGCGATTGGGGGACAAGGCGCTCATGGCGTATAGCATCCCAACCAACTAGGGCTACGTCTGAGGAGGATTGTGTTCTTGACCGGGGCATTCTTCGTCCTGCTAGTGCTCACGACAGTGATGTGCAAGTACGTCCGTGTCCGTGAACAGTTCTCCAACGTGCGCGAAGCTTCGTCGACCACCGCGGACATGACAGTCGTTGCTGTGGCCAACGACTCCAACGTCAACAGCTTGGCATTCGTTCCCGTCACGTTGAGCTTCCGCGACTTGTACTACACGATTGACGTGGGCACGCGCAAGAACAAGACTACGCGCCAATTGCTCAAGGGCATCCACGGGTGCTTCCAGCCTGGCATGTTGACTGCGCTGATGGGGTCGACGGGCGCGGGCAAGACGACGTTGATGGACGTGATTGCCGGCCGCAAGACGGCCAGTGTCATCGAAGGCGACATGTTTGTGAATGGGCATCCGCTGGTCCGCCAGACGTTCAACAGCGTGTTTGGGTACTGCGAACAGACCGACATGCACGAAGGAACTGCGACGATTCGCGAAGCGTTCCTGTTTAGTGCGTCGCTTCGGTTGCCCAGCTACACGACCGAGTTCATCATCACTCTCACCGTCACGCGCCGCTTCTGGCCCCCGCTCACCCCTCGGATCATGTCGTCCCCGATGATCGTTGATGCGGTGACATCGACCGCTGCCCTTTGTATTTGCATTGGAGTTGGAATGATGGTCCAACCTGCATATGAGTTTCTTGGGCGGTTGCATATCCTAGAAGATCGCAGTATTTTTTTCAAGGATCGCGGATCTCTCAGGATCGCGTTGATAAGGAAGATAATGATCAGTTTGTGTTTTACTCAGTGGTTACTACCGCTTTCGTATCGCATTGTGTCGGCGCTTGATCACCGCCATCCCAAGACACATCAATAAATTTATTAGTTGTGCAAGACGCGTCGTGTGTTCCCGACTTTTGAAGCAAAACTCAAAGGACCAATGGCCGATTCAAGTGACCAAATATCAGACAGGACATTACCCGGTGGCGCGTACTACCGGGAAGAAGCCAATGGTATGGATCTTGCGGCAAGGCGCCAAGAGATTGAAGACCTCGTGTACGAGGAGGATGGGATGGCGCTTCTATGGAGGGTGTCTGCGAGGCGGATGCAGACCAAGAGATCACTGTTGTTCCGGCGTCAGCACCGTTGTTTGTGGCCCGGTGGACGGACAGCCTGTGGTGGCTGTGCAAAAGTGGCACTAGTGCACGAGCGAACGGCCGTGTATGAAATGCATCATCATTATCCCGTGCAGATCCCGCCAACGGAAGGTGTCCGAGTGGATCGAGATCAGCTGTTGGTGGCGCAGGTCAGTGAGTTGGCGCGCCAAGCTGCGAAGCCTGACACGATGCAGCAAGCCGGGATAGCTTTGGAGCAAGAGCTGAAGCCTATGCGTCAAGCGTATGATGCGGAGGCGTTGCGAGCCTCGCGTGCTGAAGCTCTGGTTGAGCAGCTGCATTTGCGTGATGCTGAAT
>NW_008580148.1:2411668-2413981 GCF_000520115.1 Aphanomyces invadans
CAGTATTACGAGTACTGCAATGAATGTGCTGAAGCTACTGTGTCGCTTGTTACAAAGATTGGCATCCGACCGATTGGAACGTGTATCGAAGCGAAGGCGAAGAGCTTTGCTGCTATGATGCACTTTGGAACGGATGTGGCGTTGATTACGAACGCTGATTGGACTCAGTATTTTCAGTACGCTCTGAATTACCATAGCCCTGATTTTGGCGACTTGGAGGCCAAGATCCACACGACGGTTGTCATGGATGACATGGAATTGTACCCGGACAAGTATTTTGACAAGTGGGGTTACTCGTATAGGGCACAGCTGGACAAGAACAACATGATGTCTTTCGTCAAGCATCCTAAGAACGCGGTAAAGGCGTTAATTGAAGGAATTCGGCCGCCAGCATTGAAGGCTGTGGTCAAAATCACTTGGAGTTGGATCACAAGCATCTCCGCAACTCTGTGTTGCAGTTATGGAGTTTGCTAGATCAAATTGGTTGCGCAGCTTGAATTCACGCGTGCCGCGAAGTCGAACGGTCTGGTGAAGGTTCCTGAAGAGCCTACAGTGAAGGCCAAGGTGTAGACACAGCCAGGTACTGGCTTAGACCAAACAGTCGGCAATGGGTCGACGAGGAAGTCAGTCAATTATTGGAGCTGCCAAGGGAATCATCACTTGGCTGATTGCAGCGCGACGTCGGAGTCCGACAAGAGTGCTATTCGCGCTAGGTACTAGGAAGATCGGCGTGCTGACGATGTAGCTGTGGACGACTCGGCCTCCAAGACAGACCCGGTGAAGGAAGTCAAGAAGACTGGTAAGAAGGATCTTACCAAGCCCAAGGCAAAGGCTTTGAAGTGGCCGGACAAGCCGCCGACGGACGGCAGTTGCTGGGCCGTGGTGGTGGACGGGGGCTTGGACGAGCCCGTGCCCGCGTTATTGGACTCAGGTTGCGACTCTGGCACCTTTGTGTCGCTGGGTTAGTCAATGGGTTGACGAAGACATCGTCGTTGGATCTGCATGTGTCGGATCTAGACACGCCACAGGTCATGGAAGGATTTGGCGGCGTCCCTTTGACGCTTTTCCAGCACGTGGTGTTCCTTGAGTTAGCTTTGCTTGTGGGTCACACGACTGTAGTACTTAAATCCGTCAGTGCGTGGGTGAACCACACGGATTTGACGCCGTCCATCACGATTGGACGACCAGTGATGAAGATCTTGGGGTATTCGACTAAATGTCTCCTCCGTAGTGCGGCGGAATCCCCAACGAGCTTCGATTTGAGCGAGCTCTCTGTCTTAGACAACGATACATCGGCTATTTGTCGCACTCTGAAGGCAAGGAAGGCTCACTCGATGCTGAAGGTGATATGGATGCCGACAGTGATGACAATGACTGCGTGGGGCAGTCGGTCAGTGGCGTATTGAGAGCCAAGGTGGTCGAGGCAATCGCCAATGGCTTGTCTAAAAAGGGTGGCGCACGTTTGGCCATGATTTTGGAGAGGTATGAAGATATTTTCCGCTTGGAGTTCAAGATGGATCCTCCAATTGCGGTGGAACCGCTGAAAGTGCGGTTTAAGGTAGACGCAATGCCGACAACCAGTAAGGCAAGACGTTATTCGCCTTTGCAGACAGAATTTCTGCGCGCTCATGTTGGTGCAATAGTCGATGCTGGTCTAGCTCGACGCACAAATCGCTCGCGATGGTGTTCACCGCCTCGGATTGTTGCCAAAAAGGACGGCTCTATGCGTATGACCGTGGACACACGCGGCCCCAACTCGCAAACCGAACCGATGCAGTGGCCTATCCCAGTTCTCGAAGTTGTGATGGCTCGTTTGGCCGGGACGAAGTGTTTCTTTGCCCTGGATTGGTTCAAGGGCTATTGGCAGCTCGCTTTGGAGGCCACCAGTCGAGAGGCATACACAATCATGGGGGTTGACGAAATGGTGGAGCCCAATCGTGTGTTGATGGGACAGTCTGACACCGTGGCGTACTGCCAGTCCGTTGCACAGACGATCTGTGGAGATCGTTATGGCAAAGGGATCGAGGCGTGGCTCGATGATGTGTTGGGTAGTGCAGCAGCGGAACCCGAGCTCTTAGACATCTTGGAGTGGCTCCTGGAGCGTGCGCAGACGTTTGGCCTCAAATTCAATCCATTGAAGTGCGAGTTTTACGCGCAAAATGTGGTGTGGTGCGGCAAGAGGATCTCTGCCGTTGGTATCTCACATGATCCGCTCCATTTAGCGGGGTTGATTGAGCTACAGCCGCCCAAGACAGCGCAGGAACTTCAACAGTTCGTCTGTGCGTTGAATTGGATGCAGCAGTCTATTCCGAA